>NC_086171.1:19564491-19864491 GCF_023053635.1 Elgaria multicarinata webbii
CAGTTTGAAGGTGTGTGTGGGGGAAATCTCTCAGCTGTCACATGAAGTGTTCTAATTCTAATGGTGTCCAGCCTTCGGTAGTGTAATCTTCAATCATGCATGCATTCCACTGGGCAGAAGAGCGGCAAGGACAGCTGCATATCGGAGGATATTTTTCTACCTTTCAGAGAAGCCTTCGGTCATTAAACTGACTGGTAGGGCAGAGAGGTTCAAATCCGTCTCACTCAGCAGTCGACACACAGATGCTCATTTAGTAGGCAGAGCCTGGCTTTAAGCCATTGCTCGTTGCCAAGCCATCCTTTCAAAGGTATGAGTAAGTGGTACACAATTGGTCAAGACGAAATTGCTCATAATGGTCACTCCTGAATTGTCTTTCATTATCACTGCCAACAGCAACAACATCCTGACATCTACATATCATCATCATCATCATCATCATCATCATCATCATCATCATCATCATCTTTTCTTGCTTGTGGCGGTTTTTCTAGATGAATATGACAGGCTTTGCCAAGTCATGCTGTCTTTTACTGATTCAGGAATTTCCTGACTATTGAAGAAGTTTTAAGTCTATCTGTTGTTGTTGTTGTTGATTTCTTTACAAAATCGTCATTACATAGTAACAAAATGGGTACAGTGAAGAAACATAGACTCCGGGTGACAGTATAGACACCCTAGCCTACATCAAGATGCTGGTTGTTTTCAACTATCACTGTCATTGTGCTTTGGAGGTGGCAGCATGATGGAGGAAGAACAGAAGAAGAAAACTGTAAATATCTTCTTTTTTTCCCCCCAGTGGGGAGGCACGGCACTGTCCAACCCTGCTCTCTGCCTAGCACCACCTCCGGAGAAGGGTATATGACAGAGAAACCTTTGTGCCAGCTCAATCTCAATTCTTCCAATGCAATACCAAGAGACATGCAGGAAAAAGAGATACAGAGGAATCAGTACAGGTTTACAGCTTGTCACTGTCACATTATCTGGTCCCCTTAAGGTTACTTTCATGCAGGGATGGATTTATCTGTCAGTTTCGGTTTTTTCTCTATTTCTCATTTTTCCAGTCTTAAGATTGGTTCATCCCAAACTTCGAGAAACCTTTTTAAAAAAAATTTGCAGGAACATTTGTGTTCCTTATAGGACTTGGACTACAGGCCCCTCACCGTCTTTGTCACACACACACCCTCTAGATGTTACAGCTTGTCAATAACCTTCTTAAACTGCGGTACCTAGAACTAGATACACAGCCTGTTCAGACAATATTCTAAGCCATAGTTAGGCCACTAACCCTTTTGCAGAAAATGGTTAAACTATGGTTATGTAGCTACCATGATTAGGAATGGTCCACACCACACTAAGTCATGGGTCACATGACATGCTAAGCCATAATGTCGATGTCAAAACGCTTAACCACCATGACTTAGCATGTCGTCTGAACAGGGTCACAATAATCCAGATGAGGTCTGGCCAAAAATTCAATAGAATGGTACCACTATGACTTGCAATCCGGACACATTATTTCTTTTGATGTAGCCTAGAATTGCATTAGCCTCTCTAGCTGTTGCATTACACTACTGACTCATGTTTAACTTGTGATCTCCCTGAATACCTAAGATGTTTTACTAAGATGTACTACTCTGAAGCCAGATATCACCCCTGCTGTATTTTTGCACCTGATTCTTCCTACCCAAATGCAGAACTTTTTTGCTAGTTTTGGCCCAGTTCTCCATCCTGTGCCATCCCATATACCACTTCTCTCCAGGTTAATAAGAAGCCATTGATGAAAACTCTCATCCAGCTACAAATCCACCCAACAGCAGGATTTTATACCAGCTTGCCAACAAGAATAGTATGGGAACCTATTTGATCTTGCTGATCTCAAGATATACTACATCTACAGCATTCTCTATTTATTTATTTATTTATTACATTTCTATACTGCCCAATAGCCGGAGCTCTCTGGGCGGTTCTCTGGATCTACCAAGCAAGCAGATTGCATTGTACAAAGCCCTAAACAACTTGGGACCATGATACCTGAGAGAGCGCCTTCTCCCCTACCAATCTGCCTGGTCACTGAAGTCATCCGAGGGCATGCTCCTGATGGTTCCACATAGACCATCCTCCGATTGGAGTCCACCAGGGGAAGAGCCTTCAGTGTGGTGTCCCCCTTCCTATGGAATTCCCTGCCTCTGGAGCTCAGGCAGGTGCCAACTTTGTATTCCTTTCAACGCCTCCTGAAAATGATATTGTTCCAGGAAGCCTTTCTTTAATGACTAGCCACGGTTCACAATTCACCTTTAATTTTAGTTTTAAAAATCTATTTTAAGGTGTTTTATTCTGTTTTTATTGTATTTCATCTTGTACACCGCTCCGAAATTTTGAATGGGGAATGGTATATAAATATTGTAAATAAATAATAAATAAAAATACATTTTCCTGTTGCATGGTAAGACTAGCTCTGTTACTTGCAGCAAAGTATGCTGTACCAAAGTGAGGTTGAACATAGGGGCTTATTTCATGCATACAGTAAGCATTCACATTAGCATAACATCCAAGGCAGTTAGCTGTAGAACAGCAAAGTGATTGTGCGCATGTATGAGCCAACCCAAGTGTACAGCAATCAAATATAGAGGAAACAATGGCGGCATGTATGAACCAACCCTTGGAAAATTATGAAGTTAGAATCATGTGATAAGGAAAGTTCATCATATCTACAGACATATCTTGCACAGTTGTCTATTAGATGGAATCTCTCTTCCAGATAAAGACAGTTAAAACAGCTGTTCTTGCCCATTGCCCATTCCCTCAAGGAGACAACTTGGTGGAACATGCCAGGAAATTTAGTAGAAGGCTATGGAGCATTGTTGGGAGGCCTTCACTAATAGAAACGGGGAATTTAGGAGTGCTGAAGTTCCACAATTTATAGGGAGATAAAAATTTGGATAGCAGTCAATTCAGGAAAGCATTTAATCAGTCTAGTTTATTTTTATACTGAAGATTCCACTTATATCCAGATTTACATTGCAGCCAGACAGGTGCTTTCAACTCTAAAGTTAGTGCAGTGACCTTTTCCATACAATAAGCTGTTCTCCGCAAGTAGCCTGTTGCAATCAAATACCAGCAATTGTACAGCCTTTTTTTCTTTTTGCATGATACGTGAGCTATATCATTCCTGAAACCCCTTGCTATAAATTTGAATTTTCCATTAACAGTTGGCAGCTTGAAGTCAGTAATAGTCTTCACCTTCAGCTGTTACAAAAGAATAGCTGGGGCTTAAGAGAGAATTTTCTGCTGGGGGTTGGGTGGGAGGTCAGCAAAGCAAGATAATAACATGCATGTTATACAAGTAATTCAGGAAGAATTCACAATTTTATGATTACAATGAACTGAGCTACCCCTTATTTTTTCTGGCAGCTTGTATGGTGAAGGAGGAATATGTTCTGATGTTCCATCCAAGTATAGTAGTAGGCATCTCTTATCTAAACATCTCCATCACGATAACTGATCACCACTGGAAAGCCAATGTGGTGTAGTGGCTAGAGTGTTGAGCTAGGCTTGGGAAGATCTGGCCTTCAGTCCCAATAATGAAAATCACTAGGTGGCTTTGGGCCAGTCACTGATTCACATCCTAACCTACCTCACCAGGTTGCTGTGATGATAAAATGGAGAGGAGGAGGATCATGTATGCTGCCTTGGGCTCCTTGGAGGAAAGGTGGGATGGAAATGTAACAAATACATCAATAAATAAACCCCAAAGATCTACTGTTGCCATGCACAGGACCAGCAGCTGCACAGAAGGTTGAGTTTGTTAACACAACAGACATCTCCATCCCCACAGGACTTATTCCAAGTAACTAGATTTAAATTGGAGCCCAAGAACAGTAGTTACCCAAAAGAGAACTTCAGCACCTTTTCTGCTAGTACAAGACCACAAAATACTCTGAACCTGCTTTAATGGATTTGAGCACTTAGAAGACATTTAAAATATAGGAATCCACCTGTCCACTAAAGAGACGAAAGAATAAATTTTACCTTGTAGGTATTACATATGCCAGGGACCTGTCCTGCACACATTTTTAGACAACACTGTTTTCCGATTCAGCTCTCCTTCCCATAAGTGCAGGATATTCTATGCTTGCTGCCAGGTCTGCAAAAGTCAGTGGTGTAGCTATATAATTCTAGACCTGGTCTTAATGTTCTATGGGCCCCTACTTCAGATAGTCGTGAGCATTGCTTTACCACCATTCCATGTTTTACAACTGTTTCTACATTCCTGATAAGCTAGTAAAACCACAAACTATTTGCCAATCCTGATTAAAAAAAACCCACTACTGAGCATCTGAGGTTATGCTTTCTAAACTCACTTAAATTACAGAACCATCATGACTACAGGTATAAAATGGAGTTTGCTGCTGCTGCCCTGAGATTCTCATCACCTGCCTTTCTCTAGGTGTTCATTTGGTGGGGGAGGGGGCTGGGCTTTGGGGCTTTGTGCTTTGGCCGTAAAGTCCAGGCCTAGCTGCACCACTGCCTGAAATTACATTGAGTACACTGAAATGTCAGATGGGAGAGCAAAGTGTCACTGCAGGGCCATCCCTACCATTAGGCATAGTGAGGCAATCACCTCAGGTGGCAGACACTGGGAGGTGGCAGCAAGATGTTGTGGAAGAGAACTCTGTGCCCTACATTTCCTAAGCCAGCCTGTTGGTGGAGGATGCTGCCCCATTGCCAGTTTTGAAGATTCAACAGTGTGCTGTTATAAATGGAATGGGAGGCTGCCATTTTGTCCTGTAGGCTTTTGTAAACGGAATGGGAAGGGCGCCATTTTGTTCTTTGTCTCAGGCCAGTGCTGTGTCACAGGGCTGTTGCTCTTGATGGCACCCATACACCTGACTTAACATCCAGTTGTAGCCTCTGCCATGTGAGGGCTTTGCCAAAGCATATTCAGTCTAGGCAGGAAACAAAGACGACTCCCCTACCTAATTTGATTTCTCTGCTCTTTACTTTCTCAGGTCTTAAGCACTTCTATATACACTGCTCTACCATCTGTATTTTATCCCAGAGAGGAGGTTGAACTTTATTTAGCATGTCAATTCTGCTCCTGAAAAGGTTACACTATTTTCTTATTTTTACTGTGTGGTATAGTTGAAATCCTCAATCACAGCATAGCCTGTCCTGTTCAGTTTTTACTGAATTACTGAACCAAACACAAATTCAATACCGTTAGTGCACTGATTTTGGTGCTATATATTACTAAGGCAGACAGGAATGGATTTTCCCGGAGCCAGCAATGAAATAAAGAGCTGTAACATCTGCTCAGAGGAAACCATTCTTCCTTTCATTAAAGTACAAAAACAGAAAAATCTGTCATAGTTATTGGCAGCAGTCAATTAACAGAAAATATATTTTTCCCAGGAAGATGGAAGTTGTTGAGTAGACCTCTAGAATAAGGGGATGTTTAAGAATTCTAAGGAAGCAGGGGCTGGAGTTAGGAGCAAGATATGTTGAGAGGAATTTATGTGCTGTAGCTCCTGCCAATTAATCTGAAACTTGGAATTAATGACTAATACAGGTTGTAAGAATTATACAACCAGAAAACATCCACGAAACATTTAAACTTTCTAAAGCATCGCATAAATGCATTGAGCTTATTACCTGTATTAAATTCCATTCGTCATATTGCCATGCAGGCCTTTGAAATTGCACAGCCTGACTTGATCTTTTACTTGGCTCCTCCACTGAGCTTCTGGGGGTTATACACAGAATTTCATGCTTAAGCACCACATCCTTAAGGACTAAGGATGCTTAGAATGCCAAAATTTAGCTCATTACCTAATTCTGTATTTGCAGAGAGTTTTATGAAAAATGTAAATTACACAGTGGGTTATAGCCAATGTTAGTCCTACTTAGAGTAGGCCCATTGAAATGAATGGGACTTAAGTTAGAATTGCATTGGATACAACCTATGATTTTATTGTATTACCAAGACTACTATAAATCATCTCTCTCTGTTAGGATGGTTCAGTCTAGTGAATAGTGGAGTGCGGATATATCCCAGGAAGAGACAGGTACCTTTCCCCTGGAAAATCTCTGCATTCATTTTGAAAGAAAGATAATGTTTAGCATATCTAGCCCTGATTGCATGATCAGCCACATGAGCTGGTAAGGAAGCAGTACATGCAGAATCTTTCCAGATGGACCATTGGGATCAAATCATGCCCTAGCACATCTATACTTCTTAATAAGACTCGTGTGCAAGTATCCTGTGGTTCCAACCAACGTGGGTTAGCATTGGGAGGTTTAAAAAAATATTATGTTCCACAGCAATACAAAGCAGACAGGCCTTTTATTACTGGAAATGGATTTCAACGGTTGCCACAGAGGGAAAACGCTCATTTCCCTAAGCCGACTTTCTTAAACTTGGCACTCAGCAGATGTGTTACATCACAACTCCCACCATCCCAGCTGACTGGGGTTAATGGGATCTCTAGTCAAACACTTTTGGAGGGTGCCAGGCTGGTGAAGCCTGCTCTAGATGATTTGGCCAAAAGCTGTTTTGGCCCTGTTGGAAAACTCATACCCACTGCACTGTATATCTGCAGGCCAGATTGGTCATCTTATACTCCAGTGTAGGGCACATTAATTCTTCCACCCTTCTTTTTGCTTTTTATGGAGCTATAAAATGCCTTGCTAAGTAGAGTTTCCTCTCATGTGTCTTGGAATACAATTAGTGATGAATGAGACAGAAGAGCCCAATATAGCATCAAAACCTGAAGCTACAGAAATGTTGATTTTAATTTTAAATGACATCTGTTGCAGCCAGCACACATGTTCCCTTGTGAAAATCAGCTGAAGCATTACGTATAAGTGGGACCTGCAACAGAATGTTGCTGCTTACTGTTCTTGTTCACTTCCCTCCTCCAGGATACTCCATTCTGTTCCTCCAACAGTCAATGTTCCATGGCCACCAAGCATGCCCTCCAGACTTCAATTCCCATTATCCCAACCAACATGCCCATGCTGGCCAGGGATAATGGGAATTGTAGCCTGGAGTGGGCACTATGTTGAAGAAAACTACCTATAGCAACCCTTATAGGACCTGTTCAGAAGACACCTTAAACCACGGTGGTTTAAGGCGTCTTCTGAACAGGGCTACCATCAGCTTCTAAAAGAGGTTTCAGCAGAGTAAGGGGAGCCTAGACTTCTTACTAACCACCATCACCCCTTTCCACTTTTGCTGCACCATAGATGAGCAGTATGAACACAAGGCACTCCTTAGGAAGAGTATATAGCGATGACCTGCTCAACTCAACCATCTTGTTTACAAAGGGTAAAAGGCTGAGAGATGTAGTTATGCAATTTTGCCAGAATGTTTCAAGAAGAGCAATATGACTCACAACAGGGCAAGGCAAAAGGGCAGCCAAGAGATGAACCCAGACGGCTGGCACTGGAATCAGGACAGAGCAGGCAGATTTAGAAAATCCAACAGGATTCTCCGTGAGCCACCCTCATGCTACATAATCCTGTTCATGAGCACAAACAGTCAAATCCAGATTCCTCAAGGGACCAGCTGGCATTTTGATCAGCACTCTTGTTCCTGCAGATTAGCGAGCCAAAGATCAAAGCTTAAGGGAAGAGCTTATCATGTTTGGGAAGATTTCCCCTCCCGTTTCTCTCCTCCCTGACATGATGCAGCATTTCCCAATGTATGGTTTGCATGATCAGTGTGAAGATTGGCCATGCTTGCTCTCCAGCTTGTCTGCCAAATGGCCAAAGACTAGGCGTAATACCATGGTGGTAATTTAGTGGCACATTTCAGAAATAGAGACTTGCTTGACTCCCCCCCCTCCTTTAGTCAGATTGTGGATGCCACACTCTCTGCCTCTGGCAGCAAGGCACTTCGTAAGAACAATCATTTAAAGGTGCAATCCTATGCATATTCAACCAGAAAAAAGCCCTACAGTTCCCAAGCCTGGCTAGGGCATGCTGGGAGTTGTAGGCTTCTTTGTCTGTCTAAACATGCATAGAATTGTACCCCCAAGAGTCTTAAGGGCAGGAACAGCAGTTTTGTTTACTATATACCCCAACTATGATATAATAGCTATAGGGAGAAAGAAGCATGCATCAAAATGTGAACCAGAGTACTTGGTGATTTGATTCTGACAATATATTTTAACAAGTCTGGGAACATGCAGGCATGCTCTAGTAGAGACTTTAAAATCAAAAGGTCCATCTTCTGCTAGTGCTAAATCATCAGGATCACATGGACCAGAGAACAGAGTAGGTAAAATGAAGCGGCTTGATAGGCAAGCAGCCAATTGTTCTTAGGCTTCAGTAGGGACCTGGAATATTTATATACTTCCTCTGAAAAGGGTGCTAGGTTCTGACCATGAACTGTCTCGCCTGGTAGGTATGGGAACGAACAGGCTACAAAGCTCCCTTCTTTCAGAATGTGATGGCAGGAATGGTCCAAGACTTATTTTGAAATGCTATTGATTACAATATACAAAAAAGCATGCAAAAGTTTATTACAATATACATTTATTTATTACAATATACAATTTATTACAATATACAAAAAAGCATGCAAAAGCACTAGTTTCTACATCTTATCAAAAGGAGCCGGGGAATGGAAAACCAGGGGCTGGAGGGGGCGCAAAGCTTGGTCCATTCCGACCTCTCCACGGGCCATCTGGGAAAGGACCCCATCTACCTGCATAAGAAAGAAAGGGTCCAATACCGCCACATCACTATAATTTTTGGATCAGTGACACAATTAGAATTTCAACAGGGTATCATGGGTGCACTTACAAAATGGCTGCTGTGGGGGTGGGGCTTGCCTATTTATAAAATGGCTGCTATGGTGAGCACGGCTGGTCACAAAATGTTTATTTTCCAGAGGGGGGGGGGAACTCTGCTGAAACTAAAAGAAAAGTAATATGCCCAAGAACATAAGCACAAAAATAATCTGTTGAAATGCCGAAAAGATGGTGCTGGAGGGCAGGACTTCATTTTGCAACATGCCAGGTTCCCAATTAAAAAAAAAAATTAAATGAAAACAAATCTTAATAAAATAAATATCAGAAGAGTCATGGAGTCTGGAGGGCACCAAGAGAGGTATCCATGGGCACCATGTTGGAGATCCCCAGTGTTATATACAATCACCAAACCATCCAAGTAGCTCTTGGGAAATAAGTCATCCTCACCCCTTCAGCGGAATTTTTTTTCCTACCCTACCTCCAAATCAACCAGACTATATTACCACTTAGATGGGGCAGCCACATACCATTTTGAGCAAACTATTTCCCCATTCTGAGGCAGGGCTTCCCCTGGGAAAGGCTCAGGGATGGAAGGAACAGGAGACACCCATAAAAAGAACCCTGCTGGATCGGACCAAAGGCCTCTCTAGTCCAGCACCATTTCCCCCAGCAGCCGACCAGATGCCTCTGGGAAGCCCATAACAGGAGGACACGAGGGCAACAGCGGTTCCCCAGCAACTGGTATTCAGAGGCACATGGCCTCCAATTGTGGAGGCAGCATAAAGCCATCATGACCAGTAGCCACTGAGAGCCTTCTCCTTCATGAATTGTCTCATCCTCTTTTAAAGCCACCCAAGCTGCTGTGGCCATCACCACATCCTATGGCTGCCAAGTCCCCACAAGCAGAATCTCCCAGCCTTCCTCAACCTGGGGCGCTCCAGATGTGTTGGACTACAACTCCCAGAATTCCCCAGCCAGCTCTGGCTGGGGCATTCTGGGAGATGCAGTCCAACACATCTGAAGCGCCCCAGGTTGAGGAAGGCTGCTCTACAGCAATGACTTTTGTCAGGTGAACTTCAGCACCACCTCTCCTGGAGATGAGGCCGTGCCTCTTACTCCTTGACACTCACCCGCTGGGCATAAGCCTGGTCTTCTTGGGGCTGGTACAATTTCCTAATCTCTGTCGTCCTGCAGAACCAGGAGAGTGGAAGACATACGTTAATAGGTGTTAAGAAGAGGTTTTACTCACTCAAAATGCGAAGTAGGGAGATTTTTTTAATGATATCTATAGCTAGAGGTATTGAACCACAGGTCTGCAGGCCAAATCCAGCCAGCTTGGGGTCCTAAACTGGCCCTCCGGGGTCCCCCAAATAGCAACAAAAACATTCCCCTCCCACCGCACCTCCAACTGCTAATTGTTTGGTCACGGCTGCCTTTTGCAGTTCCCCTCAGCTCTGTTCAAGAAAGGCTGAAAATGTCTCTCCTAAAGCTTACTCACTGGCAGGAAGAGCTTTAAACTAAAATAGGGCTGGTTTGACCTGTTGGCCCTGCCCCCTTTGCCTTTTGCCCCGCCCACATTGGACTGTGGGCCTGGGGAGCTTCTTCAAAATGGAACTCAGCCCTTGGGCTGAAAGAGGTTCTGTGTCAGGTATAAGTCTCAGCAAGGCCTGAGGACCTTACATTTATAGAAGGGAGTAATTTCGTCGTCGCCCCCCTCCCTTGGCTTTGGGGATGTAAGACTTCTATAGGAAACTCATAAAGTGCTTAGAAAGGTGGGGGGGCCTTGTTGAAGGAGTCATTCAGCTCATAGCATCATCTTGGTGGGCTGAGCAGTGCTGCCCTGTTTGGACACAGTCATGGCTTATGGACCGGAGCCCTGTCTGTTGGGTTCTCTGAGGCAGGCCTACACCTCCCTTTAAAAGCACCCCTGTTCTATAGCATCAGAGAGTGGTTATTCCTATGTATTCCCTAAACATATACAAGAGGGCACTGCAAGCTTCGGCTTTACTAGGGAGGTACGGACTTATCGCTGCTGGTAAAGGCTAGGGGATCCCAAAAGTGGGCAGCTCTCAGAGGAAGCAGGCGGCTCTCTTATAGGATCTGCTCTTGTTCATTGATTCCCTCCTCCTCCTCCTCATGGCCTCCACTATCTTGTTTTATTCCCCACTGCTTTCATTTTTCTGCTCCAGGTACTATCTTTATTCAAGCTGGTCTGTAAATCTTGAAAAATAATACTTTAAAGTTGTCTAGAAAAAATCTTTAAAACATACTTAGAAAGAGGGGAAGATGTGTTCTGGTATTGCTTTAAAACCAACCAGTATCTTTTCAGTTTCTCATTAATCATAGAATAGCAGAGTTGGAAGGGGCCTATAAGGCCATCGAGTCCAACCCTCCAGCTCAATACAGAAATCCACCTTAAAGCATCCCTGACAGATGGCTTCATCTTGAATGCCTCTAGTGTGGGAGAACCCATGACATCCCAAGGCAATTGGTTCCACTATTGTACTGCTCTAACAGTCAGGAAGTTTTCCCTGATGTCCAGCCGGAATCTGGCTTCCTGTAAGTTGAACCCATTATTCCGTGTCCTGCACTCTGGGAGGATCGAGAAGAGCTCCTGGCCCTCCTCTGTGTGACAACCTTTTAAGTATTTGAAGAGTGCTATCATGTCTCCCCTCAGTCTTCTCTTCTCAAGTCCTTAGAGGCCTCCAGATGTGTTGGACTATAGTTCCTATCGCCTCTAGCCGCCATGGCAGAGGGACGGTTGGGGAAGGCTGGAATAAGGCACTGACACAGAGAGAATATTCAGGATGCAGTGGGTAGCCGTGCACATGCGGATGTATGTAGCAAACTTTGGGATTGTCAGAAATTTAATTTGTTTCTCACACAACACTAAAGTGCCCCATGACGTATAGGAATTACTGCCTCAACCCTTACCCCCACCCTCATATCTCGAGAGACACAAACCAATGGCTGAGAATGATGGGACTTGCAGTCCAACACATCTGAAAGGCACCACCTTGGGGAAGGCTGCTCCGTAATCTTTCTTCTCACAGGCATATATTCTGGGGACTGGGAGCTCTGTGGCTTGTTGCTAAAGCTCTACTCACCGTCTTTTATCTTTAGAGGCATCAGTTGCAAGGAACGACAGCTGAGACACACCGTTCTGAACAGGGCTCAGGCTCCTTGAGGCATTCTGGGACAAGCAGGTCCCATTATCTTTCCCTGGTCCTTGCTGGCACAGGAGACATCGCTTGGGTTTCTCTCGGTTCCTGCAGCAGCGAAACAATAAGACGTTACAAGCTGGCAGGGGATCCCCGAGGAGAGCAGGAAGTGATGTCACGTTACCTGATCACACAGTCTCTGCAGATGTAGTTGTCCGACAGGCCCTCCGGGACAGGGATGTTGAGTGGGCGCAGGTGAAAGGGAACGAGGTCTTTTCCGTCCTGGACCCAAACCAAGCCTCTTTGGAGCAGCAGAGGAACCCAGTTTGATGGGGGGCGGTGCAGCACCATCCCATGAACCACACACCAACCCCGGATCATACCTGAAAAGGAAGAAGGCTGGCTCAGCAGCGCCTTACAGAGACTTGGCCCTGTTGAGGCTCCCACACCCAAGTTGGCAGAGTCTAATCTGTCATCACCTCTTCTAGCCGAGTCCCAGATCCCTTCCCCCAAGGCATGTTGGTTTTCTAGCCTTAATTCCTTCCCTACCTCACTCTACCACAAGAGATCAGGTCACCTGTTTTCTTTTCAGAGGGCTCAGTTTTTACATCTCTGGTCACATCCAAACAGGGGATTTCTGGAAGGGCCTGGATATGAGCAAGAGGGAGAGAGAGAGAGAAGAACTTCACCTAACATTATACTTTCCCTTTTTATTTATTATTCCATTTAGATCCTGCCTTTTTCCCTCTTTGCAAGGAACCCACAGCTGCTTACATGGTCCCTGCCATCTCCATTTTATCCTCACAACAACCCTGTGACGTAGCTTAAGCTGAGAATCAGTGACTGGCCCAAAGCCACCCAATGAGCTTTCTGGCTGGGTGAGGACTAGAACCCAGACCTCCCAAGTCCCACTCCAGCACTCTAACCACTATGCCACACTGGCTTTCCAAAGCTTATCCTTTTTCCCATTCCCCAGAGCTGCAGCAGCCTCTCCCTCTCCACTTTAATATGCCACCCAACTCACACTGGCTTCAAGCCATTTTGGACCCCCATTTACCAATCCCTGCCACCAGCCTCCAGTGCACATGTAAGATGCATGACTTATACTGAGGCAGATGATTGATCCAACCAGGACAGTCCCATCTACTTCGACTGGCAAGGCACCAGGCAGAAGCCTCTTTCTGATAGAGCAGGAGCTTGGCTTCATTTCTATACTGCCCAATAGTCAAAAAACTCTAGGTGGTTTAGAAAAATGAAAAGCCTAAAAATATAACATAACATCATAATATAAACTATTTGCATACAAAACCCCAGCAATTTTTCACAACCAACAATAAAAATCCCCATTAAAAGTCTGTGCTGTCCAACACCTGGGAGCAGAGAAAGGTGTGGCACCATAAAAGTTACAATGTGGGCACCAGGTGGCCTCACTGGATGAGACTATTTCATAATGGGGGGGCACCATCAAGAAGGCCCTCTCCCCTATTGCCATTCTTTGAACCTTCATTGGAAGAGGCACTTGGAAGAAGGCCTCAGATGAAAATTGTAGTGTAAGGGTAGGTTCATATTGGAAGAGGAGCTCCATTAGGTGTTGCAGTCTTGAGCCACAAAATTTGTCCCAACTGGAAATGCAAAAGCAATGCCAGTGATTGTCATCAAGAGTTGCCACTTCTCAGTACTGCCAGCATTCCCACACTCCAACCCAGGCTTGGGATTTTTCCACTCCACCAATGGCTACACAATGCAACACAGTGGGATCTCCTCTCAAGGTCCCACCATCCTAATGCTAGAACCACTAACCTTGGGATTGGGCTGACACTCTTCATTCTCGTTTGCTCCTTTCTTTGCACCACAATCACCTGCTGTTTTCTGTCGAGGCTCTCCATGATAAGCTTTCAGTCTTTCCACAAGTTCAGCATTCTGGGGTGGGGGGCAGAAATAAGCAGAGAAATGGGCAGAGACAAGAATGTAAACAGGCAGAGGCAGCTGCACGCTTGAAGGGAGCAGGGACAAAAGGCCAGGCTTACCTGGCAGCAGCAGCAGCAGCATTCTATGCCATACCCCTGGGGACGATAAGTTCTGCCCCTCTGGATGTTTTGGCCACAACTCTCATCATCCCTCACCATTGGCTAGGGCTGATGGGAATTGTAGGCCAAAACATCCACATGGCCACAAGTTGCTCACTCCTGAACACTAGGTGATTAGGAACTGACATTTTAATTGTTCACAAAGCTCCAAGTGATGCTACGCTGGGGTGGGGGTGGGGGTAGGCACTGTGGGCTAAAAAATATGTAACACCCCCCACAACACACACAAGGCAGGTGTTGTGGGCCCTGCCAGGTTGTGAGGGCTCAGGGCAACTAACCAAGGGTGCCCAGGTATGGGCAGTAATCCTGCTTTGGGTTAAGGGCTAAATCTCTCTATCCTGCTAACTGAGGTATATGTGAGTGCAGTCTCACACAAGCCCTATTCAGGCATTAAAAAAAGGGTTAAAAAAGGGTGAGGCAAAAGAGCACTCCTGCCCCGGAAACAGGAAGCTCTCCTCTTCAGATGGTCACCCGCCCCTAGTTGAGAGTGACAAACACAAGGAGGGAGAGAGGCAGGGCCAGAGCAGTCCTTATCCTGTTAATTTTAACCTTTTTCTAAACACCTGAAGAGGGCTTTAGTCTCTCCTTGAAGTCTCCCAACATTTTGGGAGGGTTTCTCTCATCACTATCAGTGGCTATAAATTATCACATAACAGCTTTCCCTTTACTTGGCACCTTCCAAATGAGATGGGATTTGTAGTCTAAACTACAGGTGGAGGGTGCTCAGTAGAGAAAACCTGCTACATGGAGTATTCTCCACCTTAAGGAGGGAGGGAGAATGATTGCAGTTGCTTCTGAATATGGTGGGCGTCCCGTTTAGCCATCTTAAATGCAGAAGATGAAAAAGTGATGCAAGTGAGAATGGAATTGTGGATTGTGCATGGATGTATTCCTAGCTAATACCCAACAGCGGGGCTGGGGGTGGTGAAGACAAGAGAGAATGTTCAGGCGGAACTGGGGCAATCTCTCACCTTTCCTGTGGCACGGAGACCCAACTTCTTACAAAGCTGTTGGAGCTCAGCCCTTTTTAGGGCAACGTAGTCCACCGAAGAAGTTTCATCAGCTGATTGATCCGACAGGCCTTTGGGTGGAATAAGCGGAGGTTGGGCGGAAACAGATTTAGTTGATTTGCGGCCCCGGCGAGGCATTTCAGGAACTCTAAACTACAAATAGAAGAAAGATGACAGAGGAAATCAGAGTGGGCCAAACCTTCCTCTATTATTCTCTATCCATGTCAAAGATAACTGGTCAAGTGAGGCTATCAATAGTCTTTGCTTATAGGGATGGGGAACATGTGTTGCAGTTCAACGACAGATGTTGTTGGGCTGCAATTCCCACCACACATTCCCCACTAGTCATATCCAGGCTGGACTACTGTAATGTACTGTCCGTGGGGCTGCCTCTGAAGATGGTTCAGAAACTTCAGCTGGTGCAAATGCAGCCACCTGTGTATTGGTGGGGGTGAGGCAATCTGATCACATAATGCTTATACCTGTGTGTTTCCAAGCCCAATTCAAAGTGCTGGGTTTGACCTTTAAAACCCTAAATGGTTTGAGACCAAGCTACTTGAAGGACTGCCTTCACCCATATCAGCCTGCCTGCACTTTAAGATCCAAAAGAGAGGCCCTTCTTGCCTGCCCACCAGTGAGAGAAATTAAGTGGGTCTCCACCCGGGAGAGGCTCTTCTCTGTGGTGGCCCCAAACCTCTGGAACAAACTCCCATCGATGGTCCACCATGCACCATCCTTACAGGCTTTCAAGATGGCCTTAATTTTTTTTATTTTACCATAGTTTTCCCATGATGAGGTTGCTGCTGCTATTGTTGTTGGTTTTATTGTGATCATGTTTCTAATATTTTAATATTATTTTATGTATTTTCTCTGCCCCCTCCCTTGTGAAGGCCCCCCCCCCCATACCCACAGCTGAAGTAAGTCAGCTCCCAATTTGCTCAGCCTTGAGCTAGTCTGATAACTTCCCAGGTGTTGTTGTCAGGGGAAGAGTGTTCAGCTTAATGAGCTGTTTTCTCAGAGATGGACCTTGGGAGCTGTTTTCCTAAACTCCCCCTTCCCTCCTTGTTAAGGGGCCTGAGCACGACTGCAGCCATCTTGGCCGGTCTACACAAAACCGTTAAGTGGCTAAAACAATCACCTAAAAGAACTTAAAAACTATATACTGATGCCTGAATTTGCTTTCCACCCACCCAAACAAAACCCTTTTGCTTTTGTACTGTGTCTTTTAGATTACAAGCCTGACTGTCTCATTATTAACCTTTTTAAAGCCGCTCTGTGTGGGAGTCTTTTTCAGCTGAAGAGCAAGGTAAAAGTGCTATAAGTAAATAAACAAATGAAGGCATAAAGTGTGACAAGCGTGAACCTGTTAAACATATAAGCCAGTCTTTTATAAACAACCAATGCATATGTTGTAAAATGGGCAAGTAGTCGAAGCAAAATAAAGATTTTGTTTAAAAATCTAGAACGTCACCAGTTTATAGGCATAACTTTCCATGAACTAAGATACTTGTTCTGCAATCAATAGTAGTCAAAAGCAACACGCCATGGCAGCAGGAGAGGAAAAGGAAGAAGTCAAGAAGAATTGTAGAGCACTCTATTCTGTGTGTTTAGACTGATTTTGAGGTTTTTTCGTAAGTAGCATTACTTTGTAATAAAAGTAAGAAAATCCAAGTAAACCCCCTCCCTCTGTTCTCTACACACACATTTGAACGTTATAGGATAGCTGACAGGAAGTCCCGGATTCAAAAGGATGAATCCCAGAATGCCACAACTCCATGAGTTGCAAGGAAAAGATAGATCAGGCGTATTCCTAATTTTTTGCATTTTTCCCAGATCACCCTGCAGCCGTGTGAGAAGACACAAAAATCTAAAAGCATAAGCAATGCTAACAACCACGCACCTGAATTCTCGGCAGTACACTTACATACCGTTCCCATATAACCGATTTAGTTAAGGAAGCCAAAAGCAGCCAACTGGACCTATATTGCAGGGTGGCGAACCTCAGAACGAACCACATCTAGATTAGAAAATGGAGCTGCTAGAAAGCCCCGTACACAGGACTAGAAATTTGGAACAAAAAATGTAACTCGGGATCCACAGATACAGAGAAAGAAAAATATAGACTGCTTATGGGCTATTCAAGAGCATTGCATTCCCCCATTGAAACCATATGGACTATCGCGGTTTATAAACCCCAGCTTTTTAGTAGCGGAGAGGATAAGAAAAAAGGCTTTAAGAAAAACGGGGTGGCGTGAGCAAGCCAGACAAGAAGGAAGGGGTGGGGGAGAGAGACAAACACGCATTTCCACTCACCTCTGCTTTTGCTGCTCTGATTTGTTCTCACTGCAGAGCCTCGTTTTTTCAAACTGCGCGGATTTCTTCGCCCGGCTTTCAAGCAATCACGCCCCCTGGCCGTGGTTCTTATGCGCCTGCGCGGGCCGGTCTTTCCTTCTCCATAGGGGGAGTCGAAAAGTAAGATGGCGGCGCCCATTTAGCCAAGAGAGGTGCGTGAGGCGTGAGTGACAGCTCGTCTTCCTTCTTTTGTGTGCAGGTAATACCGTCGTTTCCTAGGAGGCTGCCTCTCCTCATAACTACTGGTCCCGTTGGAGAACTTGCCTCTCCGGCTTCTTTCCTTGAATAGCTGCTCTTTGCGGCAGGCTGCAAAGTCCTCTGCACGTTTGTTGAACTTGGAGGAGCTTTCTCCTGGGGAAAGGTTGCATTGCAGAGCTGAAGGGAAGCATGCGATGGCCTCTGGCCTCTTCCCTCGGCCGGGGGATATAGGGCAGCAGAGAAGGAAGAAATGTCTCGGAGGAAATGTCAAGGGGGAAGCCAACCTGCCCCTTCCGCCTGCTAGAGAAGGAGCTGTTGCTGTACTGCAATCCTTGCCTTCCTCTTCCCTCCCCGCTGCTTTAACCTTTTGTAACGCCGCATTAAATTGTGAACCTGCAGAGTTATCTTTCGGTATTTGTACAACACATAGGGTGTGATCCTATGTATGTTCAGACAGAAAAAAAAGACCTATAACTCTCGGCATACCTCCAACCAGCCAGACTGACTGGTACATGCTTGGAATTATGGGACTTCTTTCTTTCTTTCTAAACATATATAGGATTGCACCCTTAGAAAAAGTTAGGCATTTTTGTTAGTATTGAATTCAGGGCTGGCCCTAGGAAAAAATTGTGTCGTAGACATCACCTTACATCAGGTATTGGGAAGGTGTGGCCCTCCAGATGTTGTTGGCCTGCAACTCTCATCTCTCTCCATTGGCTATGCTGGCTAAGGCTGATGGGACATGCAGTCCAGCAACATCTGGAACGCCAAATGTTCCTACTCCTCTCTTACACTGCCAAAGCACTCTTTATCGTAGAAGGTGTTGCTCAACAGGGGTAAGCAACCTGTTCACTGCTAAATGTTTTTGACCATAACACCAATCATTTCTGACTACAGGGCCATGCTGGCTAGGGTTTATGGGTGTTGTAGTCCAAAACATTTGGAGAGCACCACTCCGCCTATGCCTTTATATAATATTGTAGCTGTTCTAGCGTCTTTCATAGGAACAAATCTTAAGAGAGCCCTAACCCAGTATAGAGGTTTTGTATGGACACACCTGTCATTTTCAAGTTGTTTAACAATATATCAGCCTCCTTGCCAGAATGCTGCACTGGGTGTGATGAATAATAAAGTAACACACCAATAAAAATCACAATTCCCACGAGCCAAACTATATGATCAAAATTCAGTTTATGACCCACATGCAAATTTAGGCAAATTTACACTTGCCTCCAAAAAGCTCAGAAAGGATTGTCACATTTAGGAGAACATTCCAGAAGCTGCTAGCGATAGTTTTTGACCTCATGAACTCAACCGCCTGAATAGATGGGACAAAACCAAACCGTTTAATGAAAATCTCAGCAAATGGGGTGGACATCCTCCTGAAACTATGCTTGGCCCAGACTGTTTGCTCACTTTCTGTCTTTGTCTTTAAATGGGAATATTTCACTACTAGAAACTCCAAAAAGCAAATTATTTTGTTAAACCAAAGAATTGCATATCTGTCAGAGTAGTAATGATCACAATGAAATTGAAATCGCTTTATTGCTTATTTTACAGGGCTGCTGATACATGCTGCAGAATGTGGTTCCTTTACCAAAGGGTCTTCACCTGTCCCTCATGTTCAACAAGACAATTAAATGGATCGCTGGGCTGGATTAAATGGCAGAAGAGGCTAGCTCCAGTATTCATCAGATCTATTTATAGTGAAACAGGAAAGTGGGAAAAAAACTATGAATTGGAGACTAGGAAGAAAATTGAAAGTTGGTGGCATTCAAGAATAAAGGAACAGTTTAACCAAACTGCAGAAATAGATGTAAGGATTATGGCAATATTCAACTTCCTTTTTTTCTATGTTTTAGCTGCTCTTAGAAACCATAATGACTGTGTGTACTATAGCCCAGTGTTTCCTAAACTTTATGAAACTCTGCCTGTCCTTTAGATTTCCTCCATTTGTATTCCCACTTATACCGTTTTGCATAGACCTGTTCAGCGTCTAAATCATCCTTCCCTTGGGATGATTTAGAACAAGGAAGGGCAACTGGTGGGTTTGGGGGCCACTGGAGACTGCCTGCCACTGCTGCCACAATTTGGCAGTGAGATGGTGGTAAAAGAGCTGTTTTTTGGCGGTGGGGCCAGGGAGACACGCACATAAAAGCTCAGGGAGGAGCTTATGAACCCTATGGGCTGTGTGTTGCCTGCCACTGGCTTAGAATGACAGTTGTCCCCCACTGTCTTGGTGTGTTACAAACTTCAGCTCATACTTTATCATCCCTAGTCTGAAATAACTGATTTTCACCACTCAGGATTTCGGAACATCTTCCTCCTTTCCTGCAACTCCACTGGATTGGAATCCACATTTTGAGAAATCCTGACCCTTGATTATTTATAGCCTGTCATCAATTAGATGTGCTAGGTTATTTTGATTCTTTCACTGAGTGCATGTAGCCCATCCTCCTCCCCCCCCATTTCAGAAACATTGCTTGTGCTACTTGTATATAGTTTAGCAAGAATCCCCAGTTCTCAGCCAGCTGTAACACAAATGCAAGAAATATTTTTCAGATTATTATTATTATTATTATTATTATTATTAATATACATTTATATCCTTGCCCTTCTTTCAAGGAGCTCAAAGGTTATGCCATTTTCTCTGGAGGTATGTTGGGCTGAGAAATAGTGGCTAGTCACCTAGTGAGATTTTGCCACAGTAGTGATTTGAACCAGATCTCCTTGTTAAAAGTCTAGCACTATTAACCACTACACCAACTTTCCTCAAGTCAGTGCCTTCCATATCTGTTGGACTGCAACCCCCCAACATCCCTTTCACAGCTAGCTATGTGGCAGGCAGAAATTCAGATGGTGAAGCTTTTCTATTTCCTTGCTGGAAAAGATTTCTTGTTAAAATTTTGCTTTCCATGTTAAAAAGCTGTTAAAGACACAGCAGCCCTGCCAGCAAGGGGGAAAAAATGGCAGTCTTATTTGCAATTGTTGAGATTTCCTCTAGTGCAAAGGGCAGATGGAAAATGTTTTGTGATATTTGAGCTGTGGTCTAAGGTGAATCGTTGCTTGCAGTATGGGAAAATATTTGTTTAGGACAAAATCCTATGCATGTTTAGACTGAAAAAAAATCTTACAGCTAGGAACTGTCCATCTGGTAGCACCCTAGTTGACTAATCGTATGTATTTTAACAGGTTAGCATTTTATAGTAAATGCATATTACCAAAATCTCAATGTAAGTGACTTTTGGGGATATTGAAGAAAGTGAGAGAACTTACAATTAAATAAAAGCTACTATTTGTTATGAGAAAGAAAGGTCATATTTAGCATTTTCTTTCCCCCCCCCCTAATATACTAAGAATTGTGACGTTAAGGCCTTGTTCGCATGTAACAACAACAAGACCATGGGTTGTGTAAGAATTGCATTGGATCATGGGTTGTAGTTACATGCAAACTGCTCTATGGTGCAACTATGGTTTGTTCATCCCTGGCTTGCTGTTGGGTTGTAAACTCTTTGTTGTCATGGTAAACCCATAATTAAACCATAGTGCAGGATTCGTACATAATGACAGCCCATGATTTAACAACAACCCATATTTAACCCATACTCTGGGTTGTCATTATGTGCGAACCAAGTCAAAATTTCTATCCCTGCTGTCAAAATTCACTCTCACCTTTAGTTTCATCCTCAGTCAAATTTGCATTCCCACATTTAACAAAAGCAATGTAAAAAGAAAAGAAAAAACACCTGATGCATTGTTTAATAAAACCTGAAATGTGATAAGTAGGGCTTCCAGGTAATAGCTTACAGACATTTTGTTTGTTTGTTTTTTGTCTAGAAATCAAGACCAAAGTTTTATGTCCTGTCAATGTTTCCATATCCATCTGGAAAGCTGCACATGGGCCATGTACGAGTCTACGCCATAAGTGATACAATAGCACGCTTTCAGAAAATGAGAGGATTACAGGTATCTGTTATTGGATGGCCCTATTCTTATTTGTTTGGATAATGCTTAAATACATGAGTATTTTGGAGAATGGACTAAAATTCAATCAGGAACATATTAAGGCAGAAATCATTAAAGGAGACAACAGTTAACTATAATAAAGCATAAATTGCAAGGACCTAAACCAGATTGTAAAGGAATTAGGTTCAATATTATAATTGGCGATTTGGCATACTCCTCTTTCCAGATTTCTTGTTCTCTTTCTCTCTGCTCTTTACAGTCACCCACCCCTTTTTTGTTGCTAAGAACAGCATATGTAACTTAATATCCATCAGCCTGGAAATATAACAAACTATTTTTCTTCCGAATGCCTACGCTTGATTAAAAAATGGTGTACTTTGCCAGCTTGCAATGATTTTCAGCTAGCTGGCCCACCAAAAGCTATCATTTCATCTATTTCATATGTCTCATTTTGTGGAACAAACACCCCCAGAGGGTGGGGTGGGGGGGAATGGCTATTGAAAGTAATAATTCTATCTAGAATTTCCATTAAGACTATGAACTGACTGGTTTTCTAGGTTTTTGCAGCCTTTCTCACACCAAGTAACCTCTGTGAAGTACAATAATCACGAAAAACTCACATTTCCAAGCATTTCTGGCATTGTTTTTCTTTCTTCCCAATTCTCTTTCCCTATTGTTTGCACAATTTGTGAATATTTATCTAATTTATCTATTTATCTAACAGTCTATCTTGCATTACTTTGGTGGTTGTGCATTTTTCCATTGTACAAAACTATTTCTGGAATGTTTATCCAGTTCTATTTTTTTGGGTAGCACAGAGCAGTGAAGCGACACCTTTTCTTGCCCTGTTACTTTAAAATGTTTGCATTATTTGGAGGCTCTGGAGACTGGAGCCACACATCTAACTTTATGGAAAGGAATGGAGGTGGGAAATGATTTGGCAAGGCTTCCATTTCCATCGTGGGTAACAGGATACAAAACTTCTGCTATTTATCAGGGCTTATAGAAGTATTGCACTAGGTTGTGGTTAGCGCTTTCTTTTCTTTCTTTTTTATCATGCGGAGCATCCTTCGGATTTTATTTATTATTTGATTATTAAAACATCTTTAATAAAAGTTCCATGCTTGCAGATACTAGTGCCATGTATAAATATGATTGAAATAATGCACAATCCGGTAAAATAGAGAAGGTGACAAGTACACCAGAACTGTCAGAACCAACAGATTAAAATGCTTGAGTAAATATAAAGGTTTTGAGCTGTCTCCAAAACAATCGCCCATATTGACACCAGTCACACCTCTGCGGGGATAATATTCCATAGTTGGGGTAGCACAGCTGAGAAGGCGCTCCTTCTTGTTAACACATAATGATGTACCCAAGATACTTGGAGAAGAACCTTCCCTTTAGTCACAGACACGTTGTGTAGGGAGAGGCGCTCCTGCAGATATTTGATTCCAAGCCATTTGGGGCTTTAAAGGTAAGCACTAGTTGGGTTTGGAAGCAAATAAGTAGGCATCTTGTGGCCCTTGGCCTAATTTCAAAAGGCGTCTGCAAGGGATCATTAGATTTCTAGCAAGAGCAATTTCTGCCTCCCCTGGCAGTTTGCTTGGTAGGAAGGGAGGGAGAAAGACAGGATGATCAGGGGTCTGGAAACAAAGCCCTATGAAGAGAGACTGAAAGAACTGGGCATGTTTAGCCTGGAGAAGAGAAGATTGAGGGGAGACATGATAGCACTCTTCAAATACTTAAAAGGTTGTCACACAGAGGAGAGCCAGGATCTCTTCTCGATCCTCCCAGAGTGCAGGACAAGTAATAACGGGCTCAAGTTAAAGGAAGCCAGATTCCGGCTGGACATCAGGGAAAACTTCCTGACTGTTAGAGCAGTGCAATAGTGGAACCAATTGCCTAGGGTTGTCATGGGCTCTCCCACACTAGAGGCATTCAGGATGAAGCCATCTGTCAGGGATGCTTTAGGGTGGATTCCTGCATTGAGCAGGGGGTTGGACTCGATGGCCTTGTAGGCCCCTTCCAACTCTGTTATTCTATGATAAGAAGGGGTGCCACAGAGAGAGAAAAAGTGAAAGGGGAAGAAAGAGAAAGAGTGGTTCTGACCCCTACAGGCATGGGGTCCCCAACAGATTACTCCTGAGGGAACACAGTCCTTGGCAGAAAAACAGTTCCCTGCCCCTACTATAAAGGCAAGAAGGGCCAAGGAAAATGGGGTAGCATGTGAATGCAGAGGAGATGAGGCACTTAATGGCTAAGAGGTGGTGGGAGGATGCTCGGGACGGACACCCCAGAGCCCTAATTGCAATGGGGCACACTTGAGCGGCATGTGTGCAGAGAAAGCTGCAAGTTGGAGAGGCAAGGGAGAGAAGAAAAGAACCAGAGCACAGATATTCCCTCTCCAGGAGAAGGAGATATAACCTCCTCCTGGAGTGAAGAAGACTAGGAGGTGGTTCTCCTCCGGGTGTTGGAAGAGACTTTCCTTGTTGCCAGACCCCCAGCATTACTTGCATTGTCTGCACTGTGCTCCTGGGGGCAAGTGGAGCTCTGCAGGTTCCTGGAGCCTTCTGTGCAACATGTCTCCCTTAAATATAGGATCGGAGAGGGAACATGCTGTGCTCTGTTCTCCGAAGTCCCTAACTATGCCGAAGGCAAAATAATTACAGAGGAAGGACAGCTGAGGAAGAGAGTAAGAAGGGCATGCTAAACTGCCTGTAGGTAGCAGAATGAAAATGGAACACTCTGAAGACCTAGAATTCTAAAACCTTGGTTTGTGAGGAGGTTTTTACTCCCAAAGCATAGATAACAAAGGGGGATCTAGATTATGCTTGTTCTTTACCATGAAGGTGGTGTGCAAAATTGAAAAGAAAATCTAGGTTTCTGATCTTCCCTTGTGCAAATGAAGTTCCACATTCAAACCCTGTGTGGCAATCTCTAACCTTTTCTAATGCTCGTGTTCATTGCTTCAGTTTTTTTGGCATGGTGCTTTTCCCTCACCAGGGGCTATGCTGGGTCAAGTAAAGGGGTGCACCCAGGATGGCTTGCGCATAGAAGGACTAGATATAGAGTAAGGCATTTGCATACATTTTATTTATTTATTTATTTATTTATTTATTGCACTTATATACCGCTCCCATAGCCAGGGCTCTCTGGGCGGTTTACAGAAATTCTAAAATTAAGATTAAAACGATTATACAAAATTTAAAATCCTAAAACACGGAACATACACACATAAAGCATTAAAAAACCGTTAAAAAACTAAACATGTGGGTGATTAAGATGTGCCACCATATCCTTGGGCAAATAGGAAAATCTTAACCTGGCGCCGGAAAGATAGCAGCGTTGACGCCAGGCGAGCCTCGTCAGGGAGATCATTCCATAGTCTGGGGGCCACCACCGAAAAGGCCCTGTCCCTCGTTGCCACACTCCAAACCTCTCTCTGAGTAGGCACCCGAAGTGCCTACTCTCTGAGTAGGCACTATTTAGGTGTTTATTTATTTATTTTATTTTATTACATTTATATACCGCCCCACAGCCGAAGCTCTCTGGGCAGTTTACAACAATTAAAAATAGTAAGCATTAAAAGTATACAAAAATTTAAAAAACATAAAAACAGTATAAAAACAACAGTATCCATTTAAAAACAACAATTCTGGGGTCCATTAAAACCAAACTTAACGTTGTTAAATGCTGTTAAAATGCCTGAGAGAAGAGAAAAGTCTTGACCTGGCGCCGAAAAGATAACAACTTTGGTGCGAGGCGAGCCTCATTGGGAAGATCATTCCACAGTCGGGGGGCAACTACTGAGAAGGCCTTCTCCCTTGTTGCCATCCTCCGAGCTTCCCTCGGAGTAGGCACTCGGAGGAGGACCTTAGATGTTGAGCGCAGTGTACGGGTAGGTTCATGTCGGGAGACGTTCCATCAGGTATTGTGGTCCCAAGCCATGTAGGGCTTTATAGGTTAAGACCAGCACCTTGAATTGGGCTCGGAAACATATAGGCAGCCAATGCAAGCGGGCCAGAATCGGTGTTATATGCTCAAACCTCCCTGTTCCAGCTATCAATCTGGCTGCCGCATTTTGCACAAGCTGCAGCTTCCGGACTGTCTTCAAAGGCTGCCCCATGTAGAGGGCATTGCAGTAATCTAATTTGGAAGTTACCAAAGTATGGACTACTGAAGCTAGGTTATCCCTGTCCAGATAGGGGTGTAGCTGGGCCACCAACCGAAGTTGGTAGAAAGCACTCCGTGCCACCGAGGCCACCTGAGCCTCAAGTGACAAAGATGGTTCTAGGAGAACCTCCAAGCTACGAACCTGCTCCTTCAGGGGCAGTGCAACCCCATCCAGAACAGGTTGAACACCCCCCATCCGATCAGATGTTGAGAGTATTTATTTATTTATTTATTACATTTTTATACCGCCCAATAGCTCAAAGAGGAGTGCTGGTATAGAATCATAGAATAGTAGAGTTGGAAGGGGTCTATAAGGCCATCAAGGCCACCCCCTGCTCAATGCAGGAATCCACCTTAAAGCATACCAGACAGGTGGTTGTCCAGCTGCCTCTTGAATGCCTCTGTTACAGTCAGGAAGTTTTTCCTGATGTCCAGCTGGAATCTGGCTTCCTGTAACTTGAGCCCATTATTCCACAGTCTCACAGACAGAATGAAGCTTCTAGACTCAAGGTGCTAAGGAGTATGTTCGAAATGGCAGTGAGGATGAGTTCCTCGATAACAGGCTCAGTGTAGACAGCAAGGAACTAGAGGAAATGATTGTCTGGCTCTGTGTAAGGCAGCTTCCTATGGACCTAAATAACCTGAAAGTTAAAGCCTTTGAGGGCTAAATTCTCCATAATCTCAGTCAGTTTTATTTGTTTTGGTTGTTTTATTGCTTTTTTTAAAAAAATCCACTGGTTTTAATTTTTTAACAATTTAATACTTTTTTAGCTGTTTATATTTATGCTTACATTTTATCTGTACGCCGCCATGAGATCCGAGTGATATAGGGTGGAATACAAATGTTTTAATAAATATGTAACTGAGGTCTTAGCTAGACTTAAGGTTTATCCCGGGATCGTCCTGGGTTCATCCCTGTTCATGTAAATGACACACAGGGGATCCCGGGAGCAGGCAGGGACAACCCCGGGACGATCCCGGGATAAACCTTAGGTCTAGCTAAGGCCAGAGTAAAAGAAAGCCTGGGTCAGCAAGAGAACCTGAGTTATTTTCTTCTGCCCTGGAGAGCTTCAGCATTGAGTGAACTCAGGTGCCTGGCTTTCAGTCGCCCTGCCTCCTTCATGCAATTTTACAGATGCTGTCGTAAACCAATTGTAGTCCTCCTGTGTTTCCCACTGCTACTTCCATGTTTTTCTTACTGTAGAAAAAAAACCATTAAGGAGGGAAAGAGAAGAACTGCAATGTAATCTGTTTGCAAATTTGGATTGGAAAATATCCGATTGAAACGTAATGGGACAAGTTGTCCCTGGAGGAGGTGGAGGAGGTGTTGAAAATGCCCCTCTTTTCTCTGTTGTTTACTGCACACTTCTGGTTTCAGAGCTATTTCATGTCCTGTACTGAAAGTTCTTTCCCCTGATCTACTGTCTCTTAGCCGTAATTAATTGCTTCCTGGAATGAGATTTCCTCCATCCACACACTTCAATTAGCTATTTAATTAGTAGATTACATTGGAAACAACAGTGCTGACTTCCAAGTACAGATGTGTACTTCCAAGTACAGTTTCTGCCTGTAATCCTATAAGGTTGCAATCCTCTAGTCCTGTGCTGCAGTCATTATTTTTAAAAATTATTATTGCTATAATTTTTGCAATTGTATTGTATTCAAATAGCACAACTAATAAGGAAAATCAACCCCACAAGTTTTCTAGCTTGGCTGTTGAACCTGACTAGGTCAGAATGCCTGACTAGACTCCTTCCTGAAATTGACTAGACTAGAGATTGTGCATTCTCTTGGATGGGACTTGGAAGCTGATCTGTAACCATTTTTATTCAGAAGTAAGCTTAGATGCAATCCTTTTGTCTTGTGCTCTTTAAAAGGATTTATAGTTGTGCAGCTTCAAAAATTGTACAAAGACATGCACACAAAACGAGGTGCTAAAATGATGCTAAGAAGCACCCACTTCAAAATGTCAAGAGAAGGGTGTGTGGCAACTAATTAAGGGTGGGGAAAATACTGCTCACATGGCTATGTCATGCCTAGTGTGAGATGCTCAAACTTGAAAAACCAGACCAAAAACCACCAGACCCCTGAAGTCTTGATAGTCAATTACAATTCCTCTTGTAGCTTACAGCAGAAGAGTGGTGACTGGTAGCATTGGGCTTCCATCTGGAAGCGCCCTTTGTTGGAAAGGGTTCTTGTGGTGATCAGTCAGTCCTGTTCAATTGTTATGATTGTTATGATTCCTCACTGGAAACAGACCATTCTGTGAGCTGCTTAAGGATGCATCGTTGCTTTCATTCTAAAAAAAGTAGACAAGTTCAAGTTAAGAAGAACATATAAGTTATGATTGTCATCTGACTAAAGAAATACTATAGCATAATCTGATGTATGTTTTCTCTTAGGTCAGTCCCATTGTATTAAGCAAGGCTTATTCACACTGTGTGCATAGGATTGCAGCATTAGTCATTTGAGTTTTACTCTTTTATATTAGTTTTGTCGAATGTGCAATAGCTTAGGAAGTGGGGAGAAGCATACTTAGTTTTTAAAAGATGCCTGCATGTGTCACAGCATTCTCTTCCTTTCTCTCACAGAGGAGCATATGCCTTTATTAAGATGGTCCTTGCCATCAGTAGATAAATATTTTTAAAGATTTTATCTGATGATAATCCGCAGTACCCTTTTAGTTAATTGCCGTGTTTTTAATCTATTTAATCTAACTGATCAGCTAAGCCATGTTTTAGTCCTAATACAAATTCAGTAGATTTTCTTACTTGTACGTCTGTATTACTGGTTGCTGATGTGAGTTCCAGTAGAAAAGAACAGTGATTCAGAAAGTGAGGAACTGGTGGGAGAATCCATGTGTTATCTTCTATGTTTATATTCCTCTCCTCCTTTGCATCTTATGAATTAGGAGAACTGTCCTTGCAATTTTGCCAGGTTATATTATTATTTGAAATTGTGGAATCAGCGTTCACTGTTCCAGCACTACTCTTATCTTATTTGCACTTGGTTTCTTTGAATAACGGTATTCTCTTTGAATACTGCCCTGTTAGAAGTTTGGAAAAGTCCAATTTTTTTTATAATAGGTCTAAAATCTATTCACAATGAAGATGGAAACCGTGCTTTTCCTTAATGTGGTTTGAAGACTACATTAGTCTCCATGGCAACAAATAAATACATCTGTTTCTGAGATTAATCTATGGATAAATGACAGTGGATTTGAAACAATTTATTTTACTAATGTATTTTATACAATCCTTTTATCTCTATGGTAATGGCTAAATACATCTGTTCCAGAGGCTAATGAATATTTCTTTTTACACAAATGTTCACAGGATGTACATCTAAATATAATAATTATATACATAAATTTTGGCTTAGTTACTAATCAGCCATTTTTGTGTCACTGTCAAATCCCCCCCTCCCAAATCCAGTTCAGCGCAAGGAAGTGTATTCTCTGTCTTTAAGCTGGGCTTTTGCAGTAGGTAGCAGTAGTGCTTCACTGTAGCGAATGATGATGATATTTCTTAAGATGCCAAGAGAAAACAAAGCATTTTACAGTATAAAAACATTGAACAAGAACAACAAAATCCTGCCCACAAGCATACAATTTAAATAGACACAAATAAAGGAAAACAATGAGCAAAGGGAGACACCAAATTAAAATATCTCAGTTAACTGGAAAGGACATGTGAAAATAATTTTGCCTGGACACACTTCCTAAAGAGTTGGAGGATGGGTTTGTACAGATATGTGAAGGCAATGAGTTCCAAAGATAATGCAATCTCTCCCCCTACCCCACCTGACATGGTTGGAGACATGAGACAACAGAGGTAATCCTAGGTCTAAGAGATTAGTACCAGAGGAATCATAGAATAGTAGAGTTGGAAGGGGCCTACAAGGCCTTCGAGTCCAATCCTCTGCTCATTTGCAGGAATCTACCTCTTCCCGTTTCACCAACCAAGCACGGAGGGTTAGGAAACACTCAGGCCGGGCGCTCAGCTCACTATTATTCTGGCAGGCGTTCCATTTTTAGAATCTTATTGCTGACTATTATATATTGTTTTTATGCTGCATGGTTTTATTTATTGTTTTATCTTTTTAATTTGTTTTTAACATTTTTATGTTACCTATGGTATGTTATTGATAGTTTTTATCTTGTTTAAATTGTTTTAACCTTGTATGCTGCTTAGGGTACTCTGGATGTAGGCAGCATACAATAAATAAATAACTGGGAGAATTCAGTTGAGCAAGTGACATCTTCTCAGAATTTGTTGGGAAAGGAAGTGACAATTCTGAGTGTTCAAAATGTTTCAGTGTATCTCCAGCCCCTAAGAGGAATGGTCCTCCCCAGCCTGTGTAGAACAGGATCATAGCAGTGTTTGGGGCTCACAGAAGATAACTCCCTCAGCTACGCTATATAAAATTGTTGTATTTTATATAACAAGGGGGAATTCTGTATGCGAAGGATAGTTTTTAACTACTTGGCTCGTATCTTCCCTGCCTGAGACTCATGCTTGCTTCCACCCCAAATGGCAGCTCTGTGTAAAGATCTCCCCTTCCACTTCTCAGTATCTTGACTTGATTACAATGTTCATTTCCCTACCCCTGTCAGTGTCAGCCAGTAATTGAAGGTGAGCAGGGAAATACGAATTCTGGTGATATCAGAACATGAGGTGAGGTGAACTGGGTATTGTATAGAGGATTCAGGAAGTTGACACAGAGCTATCATTTTGTAATGTGTCACACGCTTACATTTGGAGCAGGCAGGGTGCTCATATATTGTAGGGCCAAAAGGGATTCTGTTATACTGCCATAATCTCAGAAAAAAGGATTTTTTCATTTAATTGACACCCACTTGACATGCAGGAAAAAAACCCTCCTTGTTTCTTAGCTCTACACTATACTGTGCAGTGTTGGACAATAAAAAATCTTTCCCAGTTTTATGCATTGTTTGAAATGATGAGTGAGATTCTGGTGCATTGGCAAACGAGAAAAGCAGAATGACTTACTGCTGGTGGAAAAGAAGGCGATAATTACTGCATTACTTTATTCTGTAAATATATCAAGATTAGGTCTGTTAAGGCGCAGACCAAATAAAGAAGTCTAAAGCTGAGCTTCTCCTTGATTTCCATATACAGACAAGTCTAACCATTCAGTTAAGATTAATAATTCTTAAGTTTATCAGTGGAGGCTTATGCTTCACAGTGCAGTGAACTTTTCAGAGACCTGGAGATCTGATCACTTATCTTTAATAAAGCAGTGATTAGTTCCTGCTGCTAATCACTCTATAAAAGGTTAAGTCATTCTAATTATTGAAGGTGCTTTATGGTAGCACGTTTATATCTGTGAGACAGGCATTGCTCTAATAAAAGGGGCTGGAACATCTCCCCTATGAGGGAAGATTACAACAGTTGGGATTGTTTAGCTTGGAAAAAAGGAGGCTTAGGGGAGACATGATAGAAGTATACAAAATCATGCATAGTGTGGGGAGTATGGATAGGGAGACATTTTCTCCCTCTCCCATAATGCTAGAACTCAAGGTAATCCCATGAAGCTGATTGATGGAAGGTTCAGGATAGATAAAAGGAAGTACTTTGTCACATAGCACTTATTTAAACTATGGGATTCTATGGGATTCCGCCCAGAGAGCTTCGGCTATTGGGCGGTATTAAATAAATAAATACTTCGCAATGAGGGAAATCTCTCTAAATCCATTTATGGGTTCTTTCATCTATTCTTCATTTGTATATCCAAAGATTAAGAGTTGATTTTGAAATCAGAGCCCTATGTTGAGCTGCCCATGTTACAAATTGAGCCCCAAGGAGCCCTAGTTTCAGTAGGAAATTCAGCTGCTTGAGTCCTTGCGCAACTCTACACCTGCCAGATATCCTGGGGTCTTCTCTAGGTTGTCCCTGTGCATCCATATAATGCACAGGGGATCCCAGGGGCAACCCAGGACGAGCAGGGACTTTCCCCAGGATATCTGGCACCACGGATTTCCCAATATTTCTGGGGTCCTGGGACCATCCCGAGGAGCACAGGCAGTGTGGCCGCCGCTCCTGGGTCATCCCTTCTTCCCCGCAAGTAGTAGGGCCGGGCACGAACTGCACAGGGAGGCTCCGTGCCCAGAGGGAGCAACAATTTCGCCATCCCTGGGATGGCAAGGGGGTTGGGCGCATTTTTTAAAACCTTTTTCACCGCACGACTGGCTCCTCTTAATTTTTTTTTTTAAAAAAAATGGCAGCCACGAAGTCCCTCTTTCCTTCTGGGATGTCGTGCTACACCCTTGTTGTGGCTAGATGGATGGATTGTATGATTGAATTCTCTCTTGAGAGAGATAAGGCTGCCATTTTTAAGAAGACTGAATAACTTGTTTGCTTTGGCTTTTAAATGAAAGGTTTTTATTATTTATTTATTATTTATTTATTTATTACATTTCTATACCGCCCAATAGCCGGAGCTCTCTGGGTGGTTCACAAAATTTAAAAACATTCAAAGTATAAAACAAGAGTATAAAACCATAATATAAAATACAATATAAAAGCTCAACCAGATAAAAACAGCAGCAATGCGAAATTACAAATTTAAAACACCAAGTTAAAATTTATTTATAGACTGTTAAAATGCTGGAAGAATAAAAAGGTCTTCACCTGGCATCTAAAAGCATATAATGTAGGTGCCAAGCGAACCTCCTTAGGGAGCTCATTCCACAGCTGGGGTGCCATTATACATGCTGCTTTTTATTTATATATTATTTATTATTATATTTATATCCCACTTTTCTTCCAAGGAGCTTAAGGTGGCATGCGAGTCTCTTCCCCTCCAATTTATCTTTAGAACAACCCTGTGAGGTAGGTTAGGCTGACAGATAGTGACTGACGCAAATTCAGGCTGTGAGTTTCATGGCCGAGTAGAAACTTTAACTTGGATCTCTCCTACCCTACCCTAACACTCTAACCACTACACCTAGCCCAGCGCTCTAACCAGTACGCCGGATTATAATTTTTAAATTATATATGCTGCCTTTGTTTTAAGTTTTTGGATTTGTCTCATTTTAATTGGTTCACTCTTAAATTTATTTTAAACTGATTTATGATTTAGTAACCTTGTTATATTGATATTGATTTGTATGTTTTGCATTGCAAAATTGCTAGATAGCTTCCCACTCAGTCCATTTAGGAAGAGTTTTGAATTGAGAGACACAGATCTGGTTCACATGTCACAGCATCAACTCTGGGGTTGTTTAATTTGCGAATTGCCTGGGACGAGTGAAGGAACAAGTGCCCTGCCTCCCATGTCATCATTATATCTGTTTTCTATTAACAACCTAGGACTTCTCCTCCCATTCCTGGATTATCTGATGATGTGCAAACCTGGAAAACGGGGTTTATTGGATAAACAACGCAGAGTTAATCCAACTATTGCCCGTGATTTGTTGTGAGTTAACTCTGGGTTGTTTCACCCATAAACAACCCAGAGTTTCCAGGTTGACACACTATGAAACAACCTAGGAACAGGGTATTCCTGGATTGTTAATTAAAAAGGGAAGCAACAAATATGTGGCCCGCACGCTTTGCTTGTCCCCTGCAGTTCCTGCATTAAACAGCCCAACCCTGGGTTAAACAACTCAGGAATTGATGGTATGACATGTAAATCAGGTCAAACTCATGGCAGCATGATTATGCCCCCTGGTTGCTGTGACAATGAAAGCTACTTCCCTGGACAGGATATGTGCTGGTAAAGAGCTTGAGAATTTTAAAAAAGTCAATTTTTCTTGATGCATGTGTGTTTGTGTGTATAGAGAATATGGAGTACTTCCTGTTACCAAGTAGGACAGAAATCATTCATGACAGGCACAGTTTGGCTGATTCAGTAATGAGTGAAAATGCTGAATTTGGAAAGACGCTTCATTATTTTGAGCCCTGAAGGTGTTACTAAATCCACTCTGGGAAGTGACAAAGGGTGACATTTCTCATTTTTGTTACAGGTGATAAATCCAATGGGATGGGATGCGTTTGGATTACCCGCAGAGAATGCAGCAGTCGAACGCGGATTGCATCCGGCAAACTGGACGCAAAGGTGTTTGTTTTTCTAGCTACTGGATAAATGTGATAGCGCCAAAGCAAGAGGTGATCGAACTTGGTTTGTTGCTCTTGCTCTGTCCCAAATTCGTTAAGCCTTTGCTCCACAGAGAAAGTCACAGGTTATAGATATGCATTGAACATCTATAATTGTGTCTGGAGTTAGATTTCTGTGTCTGTGTTAGAGCTGATCGATAACGATGTCTGGCCTCCAAATCCAGGATTGTGCATACTTTCTCTGGCTCAGCATGTACTGCTGTGTGCCTTCTCCTCCTCGGGTGGGGGGATGGGGATACGGTCATGAAATATATGGATTAATGTGAATTATTAACTATTGGACCAGAATTTTTTTTTTAAAAAAAAAAGTGGTATCCCTGATATATTGACAGAAGTTACATGATGTGGGTTAATTAGTAATCCTGGTGGGGTTCAGAAAGTAGCAATCTTGCAAAGCACTGTTGCAAAGGGAATAATGGATGGAGCTATGAAGCAGTCAGGGGAACAGTTCCTTGTTTAATTTCAGGAAATATTCCAGGAAATATTCTCTTTTGTTTAAAGATGGGTTTTATTTTGTCTTGCAGTAATGTTCAACACATGCGAGAACAGCTTGATGCATTAGGCTTGTCTTTTAGCTGGGATCGGGTAAGCTTTTTTAAAAAATATTTTGATATATTTTAAATGTAATTGGCATACTTCTAGAAGCTAAATTATCTATGCAGTACCAAAGAGAGAGCAATTAAAAGTTTTACATTGTTAAAACACATGACATTACCCTTCTAGGTCATTCTTAAAAACATATATTTTGATATGATTATAGATACAGACACACAGGGAGAGATTTTTTTGTGTGTGATATATCAATCAGCATTAGTGTTCCTGATGCAAGAGGTCAGGTCCCTGCCCCAAGGAACCAAGCTTCTGACATTCAGCACAGGGGAAACAATACAGAAAAGGGAGGGAGGTGGAGGCTGGGACAAATAGGAAACAATTTGCAATTATTTCAGTGACATGTGCTTAGGGTGAGTTTATGAATTTATTTATTGGATTTTTATACCACCCAATAGCTGAAGCTCCCTGGGCGGTTCACAAAAATTAAAACCAAAGTATAAAAACATGATATAAAATACAATGTAAAAGCACAACCAGGCTGAGCTCTACTAGGTCATGAGTGATGCTGACGATATTTATTACGTATTAAGCACATAAACACAGAGGTTGGATCTAGCCCTCATGCAAGCAGAAATCTACATGTGCAACAGGACTTGTGCTCATGTTTTGGGACTTCCCTGTCCTCTCCTCCCACCTGTGGATTCCCCAGATCTGTTTCTGAGGGTTCCCCAACAATCTGGAGCAGATTTGGAGGGCATGTGGGAGCCTGCAGGGGGAAATCTGTTGCACCAGTAGTTCCTTCCCACTGGCAGAATGGTACAATTGGATACAACACAGAGCACTTTTATAACATATGATCAACAGTGACAAAACCTGCCCAGAAGCTTATCTAAATAAGCAGGCACACGAGGAAAAGAAAATGACCAGAGAAACCACTTGATAGTTTGTCACCAGCCTTTTTGTGTCACTGGTGAGAGGAGAGGTTTCCCTTATTTTATTTTCCTTGAACTAGAAATTTGTTTGTTAGCTTTTGTTGCCTGGCCAGAGGCATGCTTTGATACTCACAGCTGGTATTAAGATTCTTATAGAGTTGCACAATAGCCAGAGAAGTCAATGAAACCCTTGACTTGAGAGGCTGGGTCTGTGTTGCCTGCCCTATTGAGCCAGAAACATAACTCTGCTACACAGTCTTTGCCAGAGAAGCAAATGCCCCCGAAGGTTGTAAAAAAAATGCTTCCTACCCTCAAATTGTAAGACATATCCCATCTCCTGCAAAATGATTGGGATTAAGCACCACTAACTGTCTGCTGGATCGTCGCAATGGTGTCACCTCCCCATCGAAAAGGGCTTCTTCGTTCATTTGAATAGAAGAAACGCAGGAACCCCATGCATCCGTCAGAGTGCATGTGCAATAGTGGATCTGGTGACAGTCTTTTGGGTGAGCAACTTGTATTACGTGATTCAATATTGGAACTGTTCTTATGTTTACAGGAAATAACTACTTGTTTGCCAGAGTACTATAAGTGGACGCAATATTTGTTTATTAAACTTTATGAAGCTGGATTAGTCTACCAGAAGGAAGTAAGTTGAACTGGGCCTTGTTAAATGATGGATGTGCCTTCAAAAGCCTTGTGCGATTGTTGATTGTGTGACAACTTGAAGGCATTATTGTAGGTAACTGTCAGGAATCATCCCCCTCCCTTATCCGGGTTTGGAACCCATGAATGGATTGACCTTCCCTTGTGTTCAGAACCATGGAGTTGGCAACAGGGAAACCACATCAATGGGGATCTCATCATGGAAATAGTGCTTTAGCTTTTGACTGTTCTGGAATTTCTTGGAGCCTATAGCTACTGACCATCAGCTATATGATTTCTGAAGTATGTAACCATTAAGCTTTGCTGTGGGATGTCTTCCAATGAAGAAGTCTCATTGATTTGGGGGTCCCATGTCAGTTAGCCAGAATGTGTGCTTGCCTAAGGAACTGGGAAACCCAACAGTAACACTGCATGTTGGGTATGTGAGTGTTTGTGGGTATGCTGTGTATCAAAGAAATTGATGAAAGATAATTTCTTTACTTTTAACATTTCTGACCCTCCCCTTCCGTATTACTATTGCTACTGTGGCTAATGGTGCAAATAAATAGGAACAAGAAAATAATAAATAAAAACAACAGCATAGTAAAACCAGTGACTATTAGTTGCAGCATAAAAAACATTGAAAGCAAAATCTTGGGGTCAAAATTGACATTATGTGAACTATCTGAGCTGTCTTCAGGGGTAACTTCATGGATAATGCATTGTAAGCCCTTGAACTCCGAGGTGAATGAGAATCCATCTTCCTTTGCCCAGAAAAAAAATCTCAGAAAAGAAAGAAAAAGGATTTTTTTTCCTCTCTAGAAGACTTTCTGATATGCCAAAAGAATGTCTTGCTCCATAGATGTACAGAGCAATCCTGTGCATGTCTACTCAGAAGTAAGTCCCATTTAGTGGCGCTTACTTCCATGTTGGTAGGTATCGGATTGCAACCTTAACGCCCCAAAGGCAGTGCTGCTTTCTAGATTTACCTTTGAGATTGTCTCTTGCTATAAAAGTGGCATCAATTTTGGCAATCAAGACAGGTGCCAGATGCACGCAGGAAAGAATTGGGCGTCACTTGTGCATGCGTTGCTATTATAGGATCCTGAGGATCCTATAATACAGTTAGCCTAATAAGGCCGTAAGCAGCAGTGGCTGAAGAAGTCAAAATCAGGAATTGCTAAGCGAAGACATTCTTCCAGTATGCCTGAGGACCTAATTTAGTGAGAACCAAAAAGACTGGCTTGTGAATGACAGTTGTTTTCTGTATTCACACTGCAGACTCCTTTCTCTAAAGAGAAGTAGTATGAAGCGATGATGTGGTGAAAGACAAGGGCATTTGTGCAAGGATCAGCATGATGCGACCTGTTCTAAGGCAAAGTTCAGCTCTGCTGCATTTAGAAAAGTAGTGTTGTTGTTTAAAAAAGATAGAGTTCCTGAGAATATGCAGATTGCACTTACCTCATCAAATACTACTTACTCAGAAAGCAAAGTTCTCTACAGATAAAATAAAAACATAGAATACATGGTAACAATGACAATAAAATGGTGCAAGATAAAACCAGGAGTGGGAATAAAATAAGCAATGCGGCACATAGTAAAACCAGCAGCAGGGATACAACAGGGCAAAGATCTAACAGCACTAAGTTCCTAAAATGCCTCCTGGTTCAGAAAATACCATAATATAGGTGCCAGCTGAGCCTGTCTGGGAGAAGACATTCCACAGATGGGGGCCCCGCCACTGAAAAGGCCATCTCTCTTCTTTTGGCCCCCTGCCTCTCCTCACTTAGCATGGGCACCTGGAGAAGCGCCTCAGATGCTGTCCTTAGGGTCAGGGTAGGTAGATTGATTTGATTTGATTTATTACATTTATATACCGCCCCATAGCCAAAGCTCTCTGGCGGTTTATAAAAGTTAAAAACAGTGAACGTTAAAAAGTATACAAAATTTAAAACCATCGAAAACATAAACAGTATAAAAACAACGGTATCCATTTAAAAACAACAGTTCTAGATAAAGGAGTAACCTGGACTCAAGCCATTTAGGCCATTAAAGGTCAAAACCAGCACTTTGAATTGGGCCCAGAAACAGACTGGGAACCAGTAAAGGGGGCTGGCGTAATGTTATCATATAGGCCAGACCCCAGTAACAATCTGGCTGCCCTGTTTTGGACTAGCTGAATCTTCCAGACCATTTACAAAGGCTCTCTCCACATTTAACACATTGCAAGAATCTAAGCAGAAGGTCCTCACAGCATGAGTAACTGTCATAAGGCTATGTACATAAACAGTTTCATCCAAGAGGGCCTGCAACTTTTGACAGATTGTTCTTCAGGGCGTTATATTTAAATAGAGAGCCATTTTTGAGCCTGGCTTTGTTTTGTTAGCAAGTTACTGAGTGCTTCGTGTAGCATATTCCCTCTATATTTAGGAGCAATCTGACCTCTCAATTATAAATTTAACACTGCTTTATTACGTGTCATCTGCCGAAAAAGACTATCATTAATAAAGCTTTGCTATTAAAATATGCCCTGGATCCAAACACCAATATGTGCAAGAAGAAACACTTCTCCTTGCATATGAGGGTGTCTCTGGTTTCTCCCCCTCCTGAAAAAAAAAAACACTACAGAAGGCCAGGGGGACCCTATAGAACAGCATGCAATATGGAACGAGAGACTGCCGGAGGTGTGGGTGTGGGGGGAGAAAGAGCATCAGTGAGCCCCCCTCCTTGGGACTGAGCAAGGCGTTAGCTCACACAAGCAAGGGCTTGGGTCCAAGATTTGCTGTTAATGGGATTTTAATCATACGTATGACTTTTAATTTCCCTTGAATAGTGGCAAATGAAAAAAGCGTGATCTTAGTACAAGAGAGATGAAAGGTGGTTTGGCCCTCCGATGATAAATTCCTATTTTCCTCTATTCATGTGGAGTTGGTTTAATTTATATCATTATATTATCTGTCAGCAATCTGGTAACGCACAAAAGGCCGAGGATTGTAAGAATGGCAGTACATATCCTTCCTCGCAGTGGTACTGTGCTGAGTGACTTGACAAGCGAGCCAATATGGCTCCTATCCCTTACACTGATACAGCTGATAACAGACAGACCACCCAATCACCTTTGTTTTTCTAAGACAGCGCATGGCAAACCGCTTTTGAAACAGAGGAGCATTTCAAGAGTGAGTTGTGATACGGCATGGGGAATCTGTTGTTCTAAAGCAGGGGTGGAGAACCTCTTTCATCCCAGGGGCTGAATCCATTCCGGAGAAGCATTTGAGGGCTGCCCTTTAGAGGAGAGGAGCAAAAATGTCAGCATATTTTAGCTTAAACCTCTTATTGACAGTGGCTAAGCCTTAGGAGAGGGATTTCAACCTTTTAGAAAGGGGAAATAAACCACACCAAAGACAGGAAACCACCCAAAGGGGTGTAGCCCTCTGAAGACCCACAGAGGGCTGGATTGCAACCCTGACAGGGTGGATTTGGCCCTCGGACCCTTGGTTTTACACTCCTGATTTAAAAGGGGAGTCAGAAATTCGACTGGGTGAGTGCAAGGCATTGGACACACCCAAAGAAACTCTTTTGAGATCCTGTCCCAAACTTCTGGGATCTTCTTAAATAGGGTCAGTTAGAACCCAGTTCAACATTTCTCCTGCATTATCACCATTTTCTGTTACCTTGAATAGCTCGAAGGTTTTAATGATCTCCCAAATTATTGAAAAATAAAATTCTGGTTTCAGTACAGCTTTAAAAGGAGATAATTGATTACGTCTCTAATTAGCATTTTGTGCGGGGAGCACACAAAATGTATATTCATACCAAACAGCAAACTGAAAAGCTGGCTCCCATTTTGGTGACATCTTTAACTAATACCTGTGTTCCCTCTCTTTGATTCCTGGCATCATTTAGGCAGTAGTTAACTGGGACCCCGTGGACAAGACAGTTCTCGCTAATGAACAGGTGGATGAAAATGGCTGCTCATGGCGTTCAGGAGCAAAAGTGGAAAAGAAATACCTCAAACAGTGGTTCATTAAAACATCTGCCTATGCAAAGGTGTGAGTATAAATTAGAGTGGGGCCGATCCTCAGAAAATCTTCCCAGATCATTATCAAACTCAAAGGTCTTGGTGTTAGTAGTATCTATGGGAATATTTTCTCTTTTGACACTCTTAACGTAAGAGCAGGACTTTGCTGCCATTATAACTAAGCTGGTACAAAATACTGTCAGAGTTTTGCATCGTTATAAAGTAATGAGACACCTTTTAGGTTTGGTCTGTTTCACCTTTAAAGAGCATCTTAAGAACATAAGAATATAAGGAGTGCCATGCTGGATCAGACCAAAGGTCCATCTAGTCCAGCACTCTGTTCAAACAGTGGCCGACCAGCCGTCAGCCAGGGACCCACAAGCACGACATGGTGCAACAACACCCTCCCACCCATGTTCCCCAGCAACTGGTGCACACAGGCTTATTGCCTCCAATACTGGAGGTAGCACATAACCATCTTCTGGCATAAATACATTAAACAGGCAGGTCATGCTAATATTACCCTTATTTAAAGCTTTATTATATCCACACCCAAAAACATTTTTGTCTGTGAAAAAGACAAACTGAATATGTGTGGTAAGTGAGCGTTTTAAAGACTATTTTTCTTAGGCAGTATTTGCTTTTGTTTATTCATTTTTCTTTATGTGGCAAATTGTGAAGATTAATTGACTTCTACAACTGCAAGCCTTATGTTTTAAAATCTTCATGGAGTAAACATTCCTGTGCAAATGTCATAAGCCCTGTCAATTAATATTTGACAAGTACACTTTTCTTCTACAGCTTTTAAAATACTTTCTATAATGAATTCGACTGCCATGTTCTAGGGCAGATATAGTCAACATGAGAGCCATAGGCTGCATGTGTGTGCTGCCCCTCTAAGAGTTTAACCTCCTTTATCTTTATTTATTCATTACATTTCTATATTGCTCTTTGCAGTTCGCAACAATTAAAACCATAAAATACAACATGAGCTATAATATAAAAGTAGCATGTAACTGCCATATAAAATAGAAGTAAAAACCAAAATAAAACCTAGCAGCAATGCAAAGATTTAGAATACAGTAGCAGATTTAAAACAACAGAAACTAAAAGACTGAAATGCCTGGAATGGTGAGTGTAAATCTCTGGAACAGTGAATGTAATTGCTAAGAGACTGGGCTACAAATCAGGATGTACTATGGTTCGAATCTTACCGCTGACATGAACTCACCAGGTGATCTTAAGCAAACCACTCTGTCTCCCAGCCTCAGTACTCTCCTCCATCTGCAGTATAGGGGATGATAATACTAACTTGCAGGTTTCACCAACCTGGTGGCCTCCAGATGTTTTGGACTTCAGCTCCCAGCATTCCTGAACTTTGGCCATGCTGGCTGGGGCTCATGGGAGTTGGAGACAAAAACATTTGGAAGGCACCTGGTTGGGGAGAGGTTGTGCTATACAAGTGTTAACTATTAGTAGTGGTTGCATGAGGCTTCATGGAGCTGGGTTGAAGCTCTGAGCGAGTTGCTCACACCCTTGGTGCAGGGCATTCAGATCAGTATTTGTGCATATTAATCATCTGTTTATCTAAGTCATCTTTGCTTACTGATATGTTTCTTCTTGGTAGCTTTTCCCAAAACCACCTGAGATAGGTCCAAGTAACCATCTGTAATTTCTGCTGTTTTCTAGACACTGAGTTGGGTCCGGATTTCATCATACTTAGAGAAGACCTGCTGAAGTCCGTGAATCTTATGTTACTCAGAATTAAATTCCCATTTATTTCAATGGGTCTCCTCTAAGTATGACTAACTCTGGATCCAACCCACTGTGTTACTGCTTGTATTTGACACTGCTAGCTTCAACTATTTCCAGGGGTTTTGGTCTTGATTAGCTATTAACTTGTGGATAATGAAATAACACAGAAGGATGTCAGATTTGTATGTGTGGCAAATATTAATATATTTTGGGATTCAAAAGTTGAGTGATTAGTAAGTGCACAACTCTGTAGTCCCTGGGAGAGCATCCCAAGAACATAGGATGTTTTTGATTCCCCTTCTTGAGATTGTACATACTACTTCCACTTCAGAAGGGGACCAAGATCCAATTCCTCCCCCCTCCTCTTGCAGTCACTGTGCCTGCTTTCTGAGGTTGTAAAAGCGACCTCAGATTACCTTGTAGAAGTCAAAAAGGGGGTTGTCCAGTTTGTGGGGAGCAGGGCGGAGTGGAGAGGTTGGGTTATTATTATATTTATATCCTGCCTTTTCCCCAGTACTGGGACTCAAGGTAGTTTACAAGATTAAAACATGTACAATTAAGACATATAAATAGAAATTACAAAAGTTAAAATAGAATTAAACCTATAGTAAAATTAAAAACATGTTAAAATTTTAAAAACTAACGGGTTAAAAAGGGGAGGTCCAATACATTAACGCTGGTCCAGTATAGGTTCTGCAGAATCCTATGGCCTCTCCAGCCCTGCTCCCACACCCAGCAGCATGACTCCTCTAGGTGGGCTCAGAGGCTGTTCTGGAGGAAGAAGCAAAAACAAGGGACAGGCAGGTGAAAATTGCCTCTGTTGTTCCTCCCACTCTGCTAGCAGCAGCCTGACAGGCGTAGGAATCTTGCAGGCCTCCGAGACCCAAGGCTTCCATCTAGCACATGGCAACCCTATACGTTTGTTCCCTAAGTATCAGGAGGAGTGGCAGATTCAATAGGGTTATATCAAACAGCTTCACTGGGCTTGTTTACCCCAGATTAGCAGCTGATGGCGGGAATGTCTGCCGTAGAAAAACAGTGAAGTTTTCTCACATTTTTAGAAGTAAACTCTGGCCTCTACTTTGAATGGAATGACATCACCAACTAGCACGTTGTTCTCATCATGCCACGAGACATCCATCAGTTTTGGGGACCAGCGATAAAGTACCTCAGGCTTCTAAAGTCTTCTTTTGAGTCCTCCCTCCACACATGTCACACTTTGCCCCATCTTAACCAACAATAAACCCTGCCTTTGTTACAACTTTACTACTGCTGCACAACCCTTTATGGATAATTCTTTATTGCTTCTGCTAGATTATGATTTATGAGCAGCAGTGGCCATAGAGGCTGCAAACTGTGAGCCCTGGCACTGCTCACATACAAAATATACCTTTCTAATGTTGCACACATCCCTGTTGTGCTTGGTGCATATCAAACCATACTTGCATTTTTGAAAACTTGTTGTAGCAATGGCTGCTGGAGATTTTTTTTTAAAGAACTAAGCTGCAATCCTATGCACCTTTACCCAGGAGTAAGCTCCATTGAACTCAATAGGACTTACTTCTGAGTAAACATGCATAAGATTGCTCTGTTAGAATATTTTTAGAATATATTTTCTGATTTTTTTATATATTATCATGATTCTATGTGTCATAAAGTTCTTAGTTTCAGACCATGATGACGCCAGGCTTTTGCTATTATATTATTCCCTTTTTCATCTTAATGTTTACAGAAAGGGGATGGTTGATATTTCTACTCTCTGATCAAATGCAGATTTTTGTCCTCCATTGGACTTCCACTATTTCAATTGTTTATGTAGGCTCTGTTGCTGCATAAACCTTCAACAGAATTTGAGATGTTCCCTTCTGGACACTGAGTCTTTTCTCTTTACAACATAGATCTGTTTTCAATTTAGGTCATCACTTTGCTAGGTGTGCCCAACTCTATAATTCCCTCATCTCTCTGTCTCTTAGCAACTGGTGCTGTTGACTGCCATTTCCAAGCCATATCAAAGTGTTCTCTTGTATTGCTAGATTCTGTTCTCCATAATGGATGCTCTTCTTCATAAAGTGTATTGGTTTCTTTTCTCTCTTTTTTTGTCCTTTTGTTCTCCTGCTGCCACTTCTTATATATTTAGAAAGATATTTTAGAATAATGCTCAGTAATAAATGACTTTTACTTTTCCATTGTTCATGTGAATATGCCAGATAGATCTGAAATATTGATCCCAAACTTTAACTGTTTCTGTAGATGAAAATTTATAGATTTGTGCTTTATGCTTCCCTTACAAGTTACTGCTGTTTTCTTTTATGGACTGCTTAAAATCTTTGCACTTGAATATTGAAGGCTTCCACTTTCACTGGCAGCCACATGTCTTCCCAGAAACGGTAGTTCCAGCCTCAGGAATGCTCATTGTGACGGGGTGATCCAGTACACAGAGATTACGTGGACTTCCAAAAGGCTTTTGACAAAGTCCTTCAATGAAGACTCTTGAGCAAACTTAGCAGGGATGGAATAAGAGGAGAGGTCCTCTTATGGATCAGTAACTGGTTAAAGAACAGAAAGTAGAGTAGGAATAAATAGTAAATTCTCCCAATGGAGGGATGTAAACAGTGAGGGTCCCACAGGGATCTATATTGGGACCAATGCTTTTCAGTTTACTCCTAAATGATCTAGAATTAGGAGTGAGCAATGAAGTGGCCAAGTTTTCTAATGGCATCAAATTATTTGGATGTTCAAAATAAAAAGGGACTTGTTCTGCTGATGCCTGAATGTGGCCAGCTGCGGCTAGCTCCTGTGAAGGGCTCCTCCCCAAACTCTCTCAGGCTCAGCTGTTCTCGATCACAAACGGAGCACAGCAGGACTGTGGGGAGCTCCAAAAGGATTTCTCCAAATTAGCAAAACCAGAGTCTGTGGGAGCATGGCTTTGGAAACATTTACAACAATTGTATTGCAACTTCTGTCTACACAGAAATAAGCCCCACCGAATACAGTAGGGCTTACTCCCAGGAATCTGTGAATATGCATCTGTATTTGCTTTTATTGTATTTGATTTTATTCAAGGTTGGGTATCTTGCTGCTTTATTGCTGGGTTGAAGATACTCTGATCATTTTATTTTTCCCCAAGCCCCCCCCTTTTTTTTTTTGCTGGTTGGTGAGAGTTCTAGTCCAGAGCTAGAGATAACCTGCTTGGGTTATCAATGGTGATACTTCTTTTCCTTAGAAAAAATATGCTTGAACAAGGTAATGAGGGCTCAAAGGAATGTTTTCTGGTGTATTTCTATGGGTCAACCCTTTGCCTGTCATGACCCCTTGGTTCTGTTTCTTGTGACCCATCCTCTGCCCTGGGCCTGAGCCCCAGAACTTTTAGGTACCTGTCACTTGCTTCTGTTGGTGGGAGATCCAGGACAGATAAAAGGAAATGCTTCTTTACACAGAGCATAATTAAACTATGGAATTCAATTCCACAAGATGTAGTGATGGCCACCACTTTGGATGGCTTTAAAAGGGGATTGGACAAATTCAGGGAGGATGAGGCTATCAATGGCACTAGTCCTGATAGTTGTATGCTACCTCCAGTATCAGAGGCAATGTATTATGTACACCAGTTGCTGAGAATCATGGGCAGGAGGGTGCTGTTTCACTCATGTCCTGCTTTCTTGTGAAGAGGTGATTGGCCACTATGTGAACAGAATCCTGGACTAGATGCGTCCATGGTCTGATCCAGCATGGCTGCTCTTATGTCATTTCCTGAAAAGAGAGGTCACCTGAGTACTGCCTTGCTAAACTTGCTTTTCTGACTCTGTTGACGATCTAAACGAATTACCTTCCTTTCCAATGCTATAAATTCCTTCCTTCCTTCCTATCCTTCCTTGAGGTTGGAGTTCAGCATGTTTGCTTAATATCTAATTTGAAAGGGCTTTAGGTCTACCAAGGGGGAAAAGTTGCAACTCAGCCTAATTCATGTCTTTCAATTCTGTCTTCCGCCCACCCCCAGTTGTGACTGGGTTCAGATGTAATGATTCTGGTCCTATAAATGAAGTGTGCAGAGCCTCAGAGCTGAGTCCCCAGTCAGACCCTCTGGGGTTTTCTTTCCCCCAACTGCCGAATCATTTGGTGGCTTCCTAGCTTTCTTGCAGAGTTGAAATACCTCTCTTAAGGCTTAGTTCTTCTTCATGGTCTCTGTGCATCACATCTATGGGCTCTGCGCCTGCACGGAGCTCGATTCGAGAACTTTCCAAGCTTATAATGGTTTTAAGCGGACTGGTAGCACATACACACCACCCTGCCTTAAACTATGGTTTATTATTGTCCCAGAAATAAGCCATGTCCCCTCACACTCCATCTTCCTCCCCTTCCCCCTCCCTTTGCGCACCCACATTGGCAAAGCTGTCTGTTTTTTAAAAATCAGATTCCTGTGACACCCAAAGCAGGAAATTGTTGTTTAAGGACTGACTCCAAACTAGCATTGGGGCCTGTCTTCACTGTGCCCCCATCTTGACTTCCGGTGGCCAATCACCAGTTGCCATCCACCCCGGAATGCCCCCTGGATTGACTACAGAGTGAGGTCAAACGCCAAAAGGGCTGTGGTGACCTTGCTTTGAAGACAAAAGTTGGGATAAGTCTTTGTGGAAAAGCCCCATGGTAGCTGCAAATCAGTGGTTGCATTGTATAGCCGACCCATCACTGATTCACAGCCACTGCAGGGCTTTGAAGATGTATAGACATCTGGTTGGTAGGGAGTCCTTAAAAATCACAGTTTCCTGGTTCAGATACCATGGGAAACTGTGGTTTAAGAAACCAAGAAAACTTTGCCAAAGCTGAGGGGAAGAGGCAGTGGGAGGAAGAAGGTATGTGTGGGCACATGGCTCATTTGCAGACCCATAAACTGTGATTTATCAGACTATGAGCATTAAATCTGAACTGACCCTGTGTGGCAAATGCTAAATTTCCCCTTCCAAATTGAGCATTGTTTCTACTTCAGAAAAAGAGCCAGGCAAAATGGGAGGGGAGTTTCTGAGAACAGGGATACATCCCTTTTCTTCCCTACATTTCTTATTCCAGGTCAGCCTACGAAACATGTGCCTGTTAGCTCTTTGGAATTTAGTACAAAAGTTAGCACACCAAGAGACTTGTTTGCAGGGAACTCAGCGGTGTCTGCTATTGATCGTTTCCTCTGTCTCGCCTAGTTAGCTGCTTCTAGTGTGACAGCCAGCTTCACTGAGAAGCCCAGTTTGTCCCAATGCTATCTCTCCTCCTGTCCATCCCCCAGTTTCTAGAGATTTTCATAGTTCCCAACGGTGCACACAGCAGTATGCACTGATACGTCTTGGTTAAAATCACAGCTGAATGTTGTGCATAAATATCCTCCATTCTGCTGTGGCTGACAAGCCTATCAGGTAGTATGTAAATAAATAATAGAAGCATTTGAGGTGATTTATATTTTAAAAAGTCCTTCTTGAGACACCTTATCTGGGTGCACGTGCAGTTGTGTAACAGTTACATCCCAACACACATACATGGTGTTCTCCTTTCTTTTTCCCACCAATATGGTGTCCTAGATAACTGTTTGTAACACTATTATGACTTAGCACTACAGAGTGTGGAGAGAAGGCGGATTATATATTTCGCCTTGGGTTCCTTGGAGGGAAAAAGGTGGGATATAAAGGCAATAAATAAATAAAATATTGGTTTACCTAAACAGGGTAATGAAAAGAGCAATCCTATAGAATTGCTTGGTTTCCTGGCTCCGAGCTTATTTGGTTTCTTGGCTGCTCATAGACACGGCTCCAAGCTTGGAGCCAGGAAACGGTGCTCCCAGCCCCCTTCTTCTCACCCTATTATTAGTACTAGTATTAGTACTTAATAAAATTAATATACCGCCCCATAACCAAAGCTCTCTAGGCAGTTTACAAATATTAAAACACTGAACATTAAAAATCAATTATTTATTTATTTATTTCATTTTTATACCGCCCAATAGCCGAAGCTCTCTGGGCGGTTCACAAAAATTAAAACCATGAAAGGCATAAAAACAACCAACAATTTAAAAACACAAATACAAAATACAATATAAAAAGCGCATCCAGGATTAAAACCACACAGCAGAAATTGATATAGGTTAAAATATGGAATTAAAACAGCAAAGTTTAAATTTAAGTTAAATTAAGTGTTGAAATGCTGAGAAAATAAAAAGGTCTTCAGCTGGCGACGAAAGGAGTACACTGTAGGCGCCAAGCGAACCTCTCTGGGGAGCTCGTTCCACAACTGGGGTGCCACAGCAGAGAAAGCCCTCCTCCTAGTAGCCACCTGCCTCACTTCCTTTGGCAAAATTTTAAACCATAAAAGCACAAAATTTAAAAACCATAAAAGCATTTACACACACATTTAAAACAACTATGAATTCTCAGCAGGTCCTTGTTATTAGCCTGGCTGTCGCATTTTGCACAAGCTGCAGCTTCTGAACCATCTTCAAAGGCAGCCCCACGCAGAGTGCATTGCAGTAATCTAACTCGGAGTTTATTAGAGCGTAGACAAATCAAGCCAGGTTATGCCTGTCCGGATAGGGGCATAGCTGGGCCGCCAACCGAATTTGGTCAAAGGCATTCTGTGCCACTGAGGCCACCTGAGCCTCAAGTGACAGAGGCTCAAGTAGAGAAAACCAGGGTAGAAAGAACCATGCCAGCTACCTCTCTGTGTTCACAAAACAGTGCAGAGTTGGGGAAAGGAGGTGTTCCCACGGTCAGGGAAGGGAGGAGACTGGGGATGTGGGGCTAAAAGGTATCTCCAGCTGTCCCCATCCCCCTTCCTTCCCCCTCCCAGAAGTCTCTGAGTGAAATCACCTGTCTAGTTAAAATGCAAGACAGGAGGCGCCAGGCACCTCCTGTTGTACCCTGGATACACATAAGTCTCTGTGTTCAAAGGCTTACTTGTACTCAGGGCACATCCCATAGGATTGCGCCCTAAGACAGGCATATTTTGAAATAAAATCATATCGATTTCTAAATATATCACACCTGTATGTAATGAATATTAAAGAAATGGATAGTGACCTCATTTCTACATTTTCTGCCTGATTTGGTTTTGGCAACACAGCTACTGGTCATCAGACTGTTACTGAAGCAAAGTTATCTCATCTCTCTCACTCTCTCCCGATTTTAAAAAATGATAAATATATCTGCATGTCACAAAGCAGTTTGTTTGTATCCCATTAATATTCTGAAGTAGCATTTAATAAACTGAGTTGTCTGCTCAGATATTCTTAAAAGTCATGTTTTCCCCCCGTGGTATTTGCCATGGTTCCTTCTGCCTTTAGCACCTGATGATGTAGATTCTTCTGACATTCGTTGTTTCATTTTTGAATACAAATAATAACTTATTATTTCCTTTGCTCTCTCAGTACATTGTGTGAGTGCTGCTTAGTGTTGATTTGATCTTACAGTGTATTAAAATACATTTTAACCTTTAGCCACATCCTTCTTTCCCCTTTGAATTCATTTCGTTACATTAAATCTCTAATTGTTGTTTTACTAAAAAATTATTTTGCTGATTTTTATGGATTTCTTTCACCCCCACAAAATACAATCTCTACGTATTTCCCCCCACAAAACTGGGAAAAGCCAGTGTGGTGTAGTGGCTAAAGCATTGGAGTGGGAGTCGGGAGATCCAGGTTCTAGTCCCCACTCGGCCATGGAAACCCACTGGGTGACTTTGGGCCAGTCACAGACTCTCAGCCCAACCCACCTCACAGGGTTGTTGTTATGAGGATAAAATGGAGAGGAGGAAGAGGACTATGTACGCCACCTTGGGTTCCTTGGAGGCCTCGGGCCTGGCGCGCGGCTCGCCTTGTGCATGGGGCCAGGGCGGACGGGTGGGCGCTGCAGGGCTCGTGGAGGGTTGTGTGAGGCGGGCGGGCGCCGCAGGCTTCTTGTGGCTGCTGGTTCTGTGCAGCAGAGGAGGAGCAGCTGCGCCTCGCGAACGACCCCCTCCTGCTCCCTGCAAGAAGTGGTGGCAGCTGGTAAAGCCTCTGGGCCCTTGCACGTGCTCCCCGGTTGGCTCCCACCCACATCTCTTCCCTTACCTGCCTGCAATCCACTCCCCATGCATGGCAGAATATTTTCCCCCCATATAAACATCTCTAAAATGGGGTGCGCCTTAGAATCGATGGCGTCTTAGAATCAAAGAAATACGGGTAATATAAAAGCACAAAATCAAAAACTCATCATTAAAACACATTAACACGCTGGAAGTAACAACAACTCCCCATTCCTAACTGTCAGTAAATAAAGCGAAGCAACAGCAGAGTCAAATGCTTGTTTAAAAAGAAATGTCTTCATTTGCTAATGGAACACAAATAAAGCAGAAGATGCCCTTAAGCTCTTGGGGCAGGGACTCTTAAAGCAGCTTATCTTTAAGGATGGACAAGTTCTCCTAAGAGGAATCAGTCCTCCAAGTAGCCAGGTCCCAAGCCATTTAGGGCTTTAAAGGGGATGGCTGGCACCTTGAATTGCTCTTGAAAACCAAGCTGGCATCCAGTGCAGCTGATATAATCAAGGGGTCGCACGGTCCCGGCATTCTGCACTAGCTGAAGTTGAATTCTTGCAGCAGCTTTCTGCACTAGGTGAAGTTTGATTTGGAAAAAGAGAAAGCAGGCCCAGATATGGACAAACAGACCCTACTGATCTTTGAATTCATAAAATTTCCTTTACTCTTGTTGCAGGCCATGTTTGATGGTTTGTCAGATCTCCCCAAGTGGTATGGAATAAAGGAGATGCAAGCCAATTGGCTTGGGGAGTGCGTTGGATGCTATTTTGAGTTTATGTTAAAGGTGAGTCCTTAACAATGGCTGAAAATTGCAGTGATATTTCTCATAATGTATTACAGGTGGCTGAAAGCAGTAAGAACATAACTAGAGATGTTAGAAATAACACATGGGGTGTGGGTAAAGCAGAGAGTGCTCTGAATTGGAGCACTTTGGAGTAAAACCATATGAAAAATATACCCTTGTGAGTACTGCTGTATTGGGCTCAGTGCAGATGTAACATGGCCCAATTTCTTAATCATGGTGAAGAGATAGGAGTGCCAGCGAGAATTCCCTCCCCCCTTCATTTTTGGGAATTAACTATGATGCAGTGTTGCATTAGTATTTTCACTAACCTTGTTTAGTTACAAACTACAGCTTGTAATCATAGGGCCTGTTCAGACATCACACAAAGCCATGGTTAGGCTGCTAATCCTTTTGCAGCAAATGATTAGAGTGCCACCATGCTAAGGAATGGTTCATACAACACACTAAATCATGGTTCACACAACACACTGAGCCATAGCATTTAACTCAAAATGCTTAATCACTGTGGCTGAGCGTGTTGTCTGACCAGGGTCATAACTAAAAGTTTATAAACCGTGGTTTGAGCTAACCATGGTTTCTGAGAATACTGTTGGAACTGTAATACCGCATCATGGTTAGTTGAGAAAATGAAAGAGGGGGATTTGTTTATGAGAGGAGAGAGAAAAGGACCTTGTGGGACAAAGCTGCAGTGGCACATGTATACAAGATAATTTGTATTTAATGTCCTTTGTAATACTTTGCTGGTGGACAACTTGCAGCCCTACCAGATATTTTGGCCTACAGCTCCCATCATACATGACCTTTGGTTATGCTGGCAAGGGCTGATGGGAGTTGTAGGCCAAAACATATGGAGGGCCACAAGTTGCCCACCTTGTTATATACAAATGTTCATGCCACAAACAAATAGTTAATCTAAACACACTTTTACGTTGAGCTTGTCCCCATTTTTTCTGATATATTTGTCTATCATGTACTTCTTATGACAATTTAATTGAGTATACATTGGATGGCGCTAGGTACAGCATATTCAGTGAGGTTTTGCAATTCTTGGGTTGGAATCTAAACTTGGTCTCTAACCAAGACTATTCAGAAAATCTTTCTCTCGTTTAGCATTCTGCCTGTGGCTGCAGTCCCAAACATACTATTGAACATAGCCGGACTTAATTCTAAGCATGCTTAGGATTGCGCTAAACTTATTGGCCTGGTTTGTGTATAATGCTAAGCCATAGGGCCTGCTCAGATGACACACTAAGCCATGGTTAGGCCTCTAACCCTTTTGAAGCAAATGGTTAATGAGCGTTTTTAAGACATGGCTATGTAACCAGCATGGTTAGGAATGGTTCATCCAACACACTAAGGCTACACCTAAGGTTTATCCAAGGATCATCCTGGGTTCATCCCTGCCTGAGAACTGGATGCCCTGTGTGGCACTTAGATGAACAGGTTTGACCCCAGGACAATCCTGGAATAAACCTTAGGTCTAGCTACAGCCTAAGTTATAGTTCACACGAGATGCTAAGCCATAATATTTAGCTCAAAATGCTTAACCACCATGGCTTAGCTTGTCTGAATAGGATCACAGAGGGCATTTTTTAACCAAAGTTTCTTGAACAAGGCAGGATTCGACTCATAGACATTCAAATAAACCACAGTTCATTGGTTTGTTGTGGTCCTCCCTGCCCCTTGTGTGAATGCCCAGCTGCTATACCAAAGTATTCTGCATTGCCCAAGGACTGGTAAAGCATCACCACATAACCAGTTCTCTTATGATTGGTTGGCTGCAGAAAAGGAATGGGAAACATAAATGCACTTTTAGGGACACACTTCACACACACACCCTGAGCAAAAACAACAACAGCCCATTCCCAGTCACTTCCCAATGAAGGCTTAACTAGCCCTCTTTCTTTACCCTTTCCTCCTGGGCGAATGTCCTTTCTTCTGTGGCCATTCTTTCCATAGAGACACACAAGGTTTTTTAATCTTTCGTGGTGAGTGACTGGTGTTGGAACAATAGCTAGAGTCCAAGCTTAGAATATAAAAGGAGATAAGTGGATGGTTGCAGAAACAGGGTTTAGCAAGACGTGATGACAGTTGGGGGAGGCTTTTAGGTGAAATTTTGCATTGCTTGCAAGGTGTGCGTTGAACAGATATCCCTCCTTAGATATGAGTGAAAGTGTTCATGGTCCCTTTGAAAGAAAGGCTACTGCAGAACTAGGCTGCTGGAGAAGAAGACCTTGTCAGTGAGGAGGTAGGCAGGGAAAAGATCCTGTTGCTAGGTGGAAGGAGGTAGGTCTGTTAAAATACAAGGGAGTCTCTTCATGCTGCATACGTGGTTTCATTTTCAAGCCATTCTTCCCTCATGCCGTTATAGCCAGATGAGCAGTGGGGGTGGAGCAATGCAACAAACTAGGATTAAACAAGGATACTAAGTTCAAATGTAACAATACACTATTGTTGGCACACTCCCAAGATTCACAAACCGATGTCAAAATGTTTATGATCCTAGTTAGTTGCTCCCAGACTTTGATTAGAGAGCCTGGTGAGGTCTGGACATACAAACAAACCAGAGTTAGCCTAAACAAACCATGGTTTAGCTTTATGTGGCCATTGTGTTCTCAGAATTTGTCACGTCAGGCGGAATCTGTTCTGAATATGGTCTCTGTGTTTGCAGCTTTCATAAGTGGGTGGAATCTTTAAATATGCTTGTAAGCGAAAATGCCCTGGAGAAAATTATTTTTCCCCTGTTCTTTGTCAGATCAATAACAAACCAACGGGAGAGAAGATAGCAGCCTATGCATATGCACCTGAAGCCATTTATGGCGCATCCCACTTATATATCTTATCTGACCATAGACTATTACACGGAAATAGCTGTCTACGGGAAGTCTTCCAGAAGGAGTTCATCCCAGGCAAAGGTGATTTTCTTCTTGTAGCTTTTTGTTCTAATAGTACTTGATTTATTAAGGCACTATCTCAGATTTGAGCAAAATGGGCCGATGCATATGTAATATTTTTCTAACATGGAACATGCCTGCCAAAAGATAGGCACAAATATATAGCCTAAATTATACGAAATATATCAGTGATGGTACTCTGAAGTCTAGACAAAAAGGCTGGATGCCACAGTTTAGATGGGCAGGGGGGCAGGCAGACAGGTGTACACAGTGTAGCGATTTTAAAAAACCTTTTTAATGCCCCAAATACATGAATTTCCAATAGGTCCAAAAATATATATCGTGCATATACTTTTGAAAAGCAGTGCTTTTCACAAGCTTGCACGAACTAAAGAAGTTATTTACGCTTCAGATACAATTTGTGAGTCAAGTTTCTTGGAGACACGAGGGAACGCCAAGTCCCCCATCTTTTCCGGTATATCTTTGAAGATTTATAGGAGCCAATTTTTGGTCCTATTGGAAATTCATGTACTTGGGACAAAAAAAGTTTTTTTTAAAAAAAATCTGTATAAAAATTATTTTCCCAATGATGAAGACCTTGGGGTGGAAACACGTTTGGGATTATTGTTTGTTGTATGTTTATGGACCATTCTGTTTAAATTTTATCTATATGTGTTTTATGAGTAATATATTTTCTATGGATACACGATTTTATTTCTATAGATATAGCTCCACTTGCATTTGGCACATTGTTTCTAATCAGTTTCCTTAAACCTATTTTGTTCTTTGGAATGTTTTTGGTTTAAGATAAAACTTTTTTATCAGTTTGGGGCGGAGTATAGCAGCAGGCTGGACTTCTTCTCTGTAAAGTCAAGATGCTTAGACTGAGAAGTCAAACCAGAACAGGTGAAACACCCACCAGGTGAAAGGACCAGGTGAAAACCCATTTTTTTGTCACCTGAACACCACCGAACGATCTCCTTCCTGCCAAAACAACAAAGAATCTGTGGCATCTTAAAGGTTTATACCATCGAGGCTTCCTTAGTTCACCTACCAAAACATCAGACCCAGAATTAAGTTTTTATTAAGCACTCAAAAGAAGAATTTTATGTGAAAAACAGTCCAGAGTGACATTTGTAATCTAGAACAGTAATGATTTCCCTATCAAGACATTGATTTGATGTGGTGCTTTGTAACCACAAAGTAACAATATGAATCTACTTGTATGGCCTTAGAACTGCAAAACAAGAAAACAGTAATCCTAACCAACAAGAAGAGAAGCAGCAAATAGGGAAAATAGGGAAACATATTCCTCTCTTTGGGACAAAATGCATGCTTTTATTTATTTATTGCATTTTTATACCGCCCAATAACCAAAGTTAAAATAGAGTCCTATGGAAGTCTATTCCTAAACCCAGACAAACAACTACAGACACAAAGACACTTAATAATTATGTAAATTTACCCTCCTCCTAAGTTAAAAGAACTCTAGACTGTTTCAAAAGAAAATTCGCATATGCTATTTTTTTAAAAAAAAATCTATTTATTTATCCTATTTATTTATTTACTTGCTTATTTCTGTATTTTGTTTAAGAAATTTCTTTACCTGCCTTTTATTCTTAAAATAATCCCAAAACAGGTACAAACAATAAAACACAGTAAAAATAATTCAATGACTCCCCCCCACCAACCCCCCAAAACATTTAAACAGATACATAATGGTTTACATGAAGCAGCAAAAGAGAAGAGAGGGAAGTCTAAACAAAAGCTTGGATAAACAAGCAGGTCTTTAGCTGGTGCCAAAAGCTTCTAGGACTTGAAGCTGCCTGTATATAAGCAGGGAAAGGAATTCCTTGGTTGGGATGCTTGTATTAGCTGCTTAGTGCACATGATGCTATTATTTATTTATTTATTTATTTATTTATTTATTTATTACATTTATATCCTGCCTTTTTCCCTCCAAGGAACCCAAGGCGGCATACATAATTCTCCTCCCCTCCATGTTATCCTCACAACAACAACCCTGTGAGGTAGGTTGGGCTGAGAGTCTGTGACTGGCCCAAAGTCACCCAGTGGGTTTCCATGGCCGAGTGGAGACTAGAACCCGGATCTCCTGACTCCCAGTCCAACACCTTAGCCACTACACCACACTGGCTCTCACCTTAGTTCTGCACATTTCATTAGAAACTATTTAAATTCAAAATTATTGATAATTGCTTTAATGAAGGTAACGCCTGATCTTCAAGGGCTGCTTGCTACAAAACCGAGCAACAGTCTTTCTTAGTAATAAGTGACCACTCTTGGTAGTATGTTTCATTCATGATGATCTTTACTCTTCTTTTTTGGTAGATTCTCTTACTTCAGTGACAGCTATGAATTTGCTTACCAATCAGGAGGTTCCTGTTGTCATATCAGCAAAATCTGAGCTTGAAGGCTTCCTCGATACTAAAATAGGTGAGGAAAAAAGGACCAGCATTGTTGTTTTATGTAATGTAGTGAAATAATAGGGCCAAGGGTGCAATCCTATGCAAGTTTAGACAGGAAAAAGTCCTACAATTCCCAGAATATCGCTGGCTGGGAGTTGTGGGCCTTTAGAGCCACTATTCCAGAAAGACACATCAAAGCCCCACCGTTGGGCTCACTGAAGTAGTGTCCCCTTGAGTCTTGAAATCCACCCTCTGCTTTGCAGTGAGAGAAAACCTTGCAGATTAATATGTTCAGATGGATTTCACAACAAGAATTTAAACTGTTCAGGTACAGGTCAGTAAGAAAACCAGGGTGGGAAAATGAGGCATGGTCCACGCCTCTTGCATCTCAGAACAGAAAGATCAAGACAACAAGGATAAATTCATCAAGCAATACATCTTAAATGGAAACGGCAAAGGTGGTGTAGAATGTGGGGAGACTCAGTTTAATGAAGGTGGAGACAATTTTGATGTTGAAGACTGATTTTGTGGGACCTAAAATGAAGAGGCAGGCAACCTATTGCTCTCCAGGTGTTTCAGATACAACCCTCATCAGCCCCAGACAGCATAGAAGTCAGAAATTATGGAAATTGTAGTCCAAAACATATTGAGGGCAAAGTGTCCCGTCCTCCCACCCCCCCGGAAGAGAGAAATAGTGGTTAAAGAAATTGAAAATATGCCCAAGGCATGTATTGTTAGTGCTGCTTGCCCCGAGTGCAATCTCATTTTTAAAACCATAAGGTGAAGTAATCTTCACAATCTGTTTAAGAAATGCTTTTCTTTATTTCCCCACCGTAGGAATCCCTTGCTTGAGACCAGATGATGCTGACGTTGCCAGGAATTTGGGTCTGACTTTTGAAGAAGTAATTGAAACTCTGCCAGACGGCTCAGAGAGACTGATTAATTCTGGAGAGGTTGGTACGCTACTGTGAGTTTTTGTTTTATCATCTCGACTCCTCCATGCTGCCTGGGAACGAGGGACAACTTTAAAATGCACACACAAACACAAATACCAGACAAAATACAAATAAGTATCTGCAGAACATATTATAGTAGGATGAAATTAATTTAGGGTACAATCCTATGCCCGTTTAGACAGGAAAAAGTCTGAAAGCTAGGACTGTTTTCTGTCTAAATGTTCATAGGATTGCACCCTTATACATGAAGTGGTTGAAATGGTTCAATTTAAATGCCAACCTATGTGTCGCGGAAACATGGAGGTTCTGGGACTGCATGGATTCTTCTTTGTGTAGTTGACACCAAGAAGGGACTCTTATCATGGCCTTTGAATAAGGTACGGTAAGTAAGGAGAATTCACAAAAAGTTTAAATATTTTGCCTCCCATTTTGAAAGGATTTAATAGAATTAATTTTAAGACAACAAAGTTTTTAGAAATTCTGGGAGCCAGACTTGGGGGACTGGATCCAGATATACACTCCCAGAAGCATTGCCTTTGTGGCATAGTTCTGCCAACACATTACATGAGAGGCAATGCAAATGCTCCTCTTCTGCTCCTTGCACTATGAAGCTGATTGGTGGGAGATCCAGGACAAATAAAAGGAAGTGCTTCTTCACACAGCGCGTAGTTAAATTATGGAACTCATTGCCATAAGGTGTTGTGATGGCCACCAATTTGGATGGCTTTAAAAGGGGGTTGGATAAGTTCCTGGAGGTAAAGGCTATCAATGGCTAATAGCCCTGATGGCTGTGTGCTGTCTCCAGTGTTCGAGGCAATAAGCCTGTGTGCACCAGTTGCTGGGGAACATGGGCGGGAGGGCGCTGTTGCAACATGTCCTGCTTGTTCATCCCTGGCCAATGGCTGGTTGGCCACTGTGTGAACCGAGTGCTGGACTAGATGGACCCTTGGTCTGATCCAGCATCAGGGCTCTTCTTATGTTCTTAGGGGCACCATGGCAGGTGCTACATCCAGCCCCTCCTCCCGCTGCTTTAAATGCTGCAGGAAGGGTAGTTCACTTTGCTCTGCCTTCTCTCTTGACTATGGCTGGAGGGATATTTGCCGTACACAGAAACGTGAAACATGAAAAGTTCAGTAGATCAGTCGCTGTCTTTCTTGTTTTAATCAGTTCACAGGTATGAGTAGACAACAGGCGCTAAACGCCATCACTCAACAAGCCCAAAATAAAGGAGTAGGAGGACACCTCACAAGCAATAAATTAAAAGATTGGCTAGTCTCACGACAGCGTTACTGGGGGACACCTATTCCAATCGTTCACTGCCAGAACTGTGGTCCTGTTCCTGTACCTTACAAGGACTTACCTGTGCAGTTGCCCAATATAACATCTTTTACAGGAAAGGGCGGCTCGCCTTTAGCTTCTGCGTCACGCTGGGTAAACTGCTCGTGTCCAAGGTGAGAGTGCTGTACTGCACCTTTTCTAATATTAGACAGTTTAACATTTCTATTTTTAGCTAATAGTTCTTCTGCCTTTCAATATTGCTGCATTGATGTGTACGTTTTATGCTGCTTTTATTATATTGAATGAGGCTGCTGCCCTCTTTGACAGTTGGCGTTATTTCAAAAAGCAATAACACCATGTGAGAAAGTAAAATTTAAAGAATGCAAAATACTAATTTACCTACTTCTTTTTCGACAACTACCAACTGTCCAAAATAAAATAATAATAATTATTAATACAGAATTTATTCCTCTGGCAGCCTAATTATGGATGTAATTTGGCTGGGAATTATATATATGCACTTTCATCCAGAAAAAGATTTCAGAGTGGTATAAATCAAATATTTTTTTCCTTCCTACTTGCCATATCTTTTTTATAAATAACAGGAAGAATATTTTAGTTCAAAAAGACTGTGTGTCTGTTTCGTCCGTTTCCCACTGCTGGGCTCAGCAAGTAGAGTGGGGTATCCTGGGGGTTGGGTGGAGGCAGTATTTTTCCCTTCCTAACAAGATTATCTATAGTGCTATCAGAAACAAAGTTAAAGCAAGATCTGTGGACTGCCTTCGCTTATTCAATCATCTCCTGCTGAGAAAATGAGGACCATTTATTTGTACGAGTCCAGAGCAAGGGTTGCTGTACGCATTCCTTTTTTTCTCAGCACATGGGGGAAACATGTCCGCCCCCTCCCCCCTTCCAGGTTTTCTTTTGCTGCAAAAACAGGGATTGGGAAGTGCCTGCTCTGTCTGCCAGAAGATTCTCTCAACGCAGGGAAATTGTAATGGGTGAAGTCACCTTAAGACCAATGCTTTTGGTATAGATCTGAGAGCCACGTCATTTATGGCAGGCAGCTCTTTGAATTAGAAAGGGATTTTATGCAGGCCAGATTTTAAGCCTTTTGTTTGTTTGGTCAACGTAGTCTAATTCCGATTTAGAGAATTACATATTCATTAGGGGCACTAGATCTGTGCTCTTTGAGGCTGTGTGGATGGTGGGCGGAAAGGAGCAGAATGTACCCGTATCCTTGGGAGACTGTTTCCTTCTTATGCTTCTAATGGAACATTGCTCTCAGCAGAGTTGACATGAAGAATTCTGTATTGTTAGGCTTCCTTTTTGGAGGCATAAGTGATCTCAAGCCGTTCACACTTCAGAACGCAGAAGCAGTAAACCTGTCACTTTCTCTGGACATTCAAAGGCGTTGTGAAGAGATGCTTTTCGATAATGAGGTAGCTCAGCGCTGGGACTCAGGACAACACATTTCCTTTTTTGTTGTTGTTGCAAAAGCCATTTGAGAAAAAAAGAGGCTGGTGCGTCGGCAAATTTCAACACAGAGATTACTCTTAGTAGATATCTCTTTCTTTATAATATAGCCAACGCACAGTGGTAAAGCAGCAGTTTCTGCAGCTGAAACTCTCCCCACGGCCTGAGTTCGATCCCAGCGGAAGCTGGTTTCAGGCAGCCGGCTCGAGTCGACTCAGCCTTCCATCCTCCCGAGGTCGGTAAAATGAGTACCCAGTTAGCTGGGGGAAAGGTAATAACGGCTGGGGAAGGCAACGGCAAACCACCCTGCTATAAGGCCTGCCAAGAAAACGTCAGCAAAAGCTGACGTCCCTCCAAGAGTCAGTAATGACTCAGTGCTTGCACGAGAGGTTCCTTCCCTTCCCTAATCACATTAAAAGTGCAACTAGCCCAAAGAAATGTCACAGGGCAATTGCCATGTCAACAACGCCTCTGTGTAAGAAGGTCAGGCCTTGGAAATGGGTTTGAATGTCACGCTTCAACCTGGGTCATTTTGAGGTAATAATCGTTACTTTGAGAATCAGTGAGGAGGACTGACTGCTCATTGGGTGGGATTTGTCACCTGGAGTTCCAGACTGAGCTTACTGTATTTTCCTGTCCTCACTTACTGCTGTTTTCTCATTGCTAAGCACGAATCTATGCATTCAAAAGAATCATCTGGTACAGCTCTCCCAAGACTGTACCAATTCAGAATGGAGGTGGGAAATTGTACAAACTCCACCATGTCCATTCCTCTGACCATAGAAAATTTGCATGTCTGTGGGAGCATTTTGTCTAACATGCTGAAGTTTTTTTTCAGTCTTAATATTTTCACAATCTTTCCATAAAAAATAATGTAAGCATACAGACTTTTGACTTAATTATCATATATCAAAGTGATTATACTAAAACCATTCAGTACGAGGAGCAAAAATATGAATTTTATTTATTTAGTTAAATGTTTTATAAGCTACCTTTTAAGTCTTGTTGGATGCTGCTCCCAAGGAAGCATCCAACAAGACTTAACACTATAAAACAGGTGGGCAACAGATGGTTCGCAGGCCAAAGCCAAGGCTACGAGTTTCCTTGACCGGAGTAAGTGTGACATCGTTGACAGTAAGAGAGAATGAGAGATGAGGAGAAGGTTTAGGAGGAAAAACAAGCAGTTCAGTTTTTGCCATATTGAGTTTCAAACGGCGATGAAGCAGCCAGGCTGAGATATCTGAAAGACATGCTGAGATACGATCGTGGACATCAGGAGAAAGTTCCGGAGATGAGAGGTATAGTTGTGTGTCATCGGCATACAGGTGATATTGGAGGCCATGAGATTGAATAAGTTTACCCAAGGGCAGCATGTATAGAGAAAACAGCAGCGGGCCAAGCACCGAGCCTTGCGGAACCCCTACTGAAAGGGGAAAGGAGGAGGACGAGCTGCCGTTAGCTGACACGCTGAAAGAGCGACCCTCCAGATAGGAGGCGAACCAGTTATAGACAGAGCCACAGAGTCCAAGGTCATGGAGGGAATCTAAGAGAAGATCGTGATCAACCGTGTCAAAGGCTGCAGTTAGATCAAGGAGAATAAGGACGGAATAATGGCCCTTAGACTTGGCAGTGAGAAGATCATTGGTGATCTTGGTAAGGGCTGTTTCAGTGGAATGCAAAGGACGGAATCCAGATTGAAAGGGATCCAGAGCAGAGTTACTAGAGAGAAAGTCAAGACAGCGAGAGTAGACCACACGTTCCAGAATCTTTGAGACAAGGGGCAACAGAGAGACAGGTCGGTAGTTAGACAGAGAAAGTCGATCAAGAGTGGGTTTTTTGAGAATGGGAGAGACAGTAGCATGTTTAAAAGCAGAGGGAAATGAGCCAGAGGACAGAGAAGAATTAATGATGTGAAGCAAGGACGGGAGGATAGCGGGGATAAGATTAATAAAGACGCGAGAGGGAATTGGATCACGGGAACAAGTGGAAGGCTTCGACGAGCGCAGTATTTTAGACAGTTCATCAGCTGAGACTGAGGGGAACGCCGAGAGAGTTGCAGGAGGAACTGACAGGTGAGGCACAGGAGCTGGGAGCGGAGCAGAGCTGGCCAGATCGGAGCGAATAGTTTGGATTTTAGCATTGAAGAAAGAGGCAAAGTCATTGGCAGACAGAGAGGCGGGGAGAGAAGGCTGTTTATGCAGCCTCCATCTGGTCTCCATCTGCCACCCCCCAAATTCCAGCTATTTTGTTGGGAAACAAGCTCACAAGGAGTGTGTGCTTCGTTTCACAGCAGAACAGGACTCCTAACAGCCCGCTGGACAATTCTCCACATTATTTATTTTATTATTTATTACATTTATATCCCGCTTTTTTTCCTCCAAGGCGGCATACATAATCCTCCTCCTCTCCATGTTGTCCTCACAATAACAACCCTGTGAGGTAGGATGGGCTGAGAGTCTGTGACTGGCCCAAAATCACCCAGTGGGTTTCCATGGCCGAGTAGGGATTAGAACCCGGATCTCCTGACTCCCAGTCCAACACCTTAACCACTACACCACATGCCTTGTTTCACAGCAAAATTGCTGGGATTCCGGCAGCACGGCCACTTCCATTGGTAGCAGGAAACGGTGCAGCCCCTACAGGGTTTAAAAATGGCCAATTCTGTAAAGTTTTCCACTCCTACTATGAATCAATAAGAGTAATGATAAAATCAAAATTAATGGTTAAAACCAGAGAGCACCATATGCACAGCTGTCCTAGGAGAGTCCTAACCCAATTATAGGCCAAGGTAAAAAGGTGAGCTTTAGGGCTCACTTGAAGACCTGTAACGATGAATCCAGTTCCATAGGCGGGGGGCTGCTACTGGGAAAGCCCTGTCCCTTATGCCTGTCAGCCTAGTTGCTATTAGGAAAAGGAAAGGAACCTCTCGTGCAAGCACTTGAGTCATTGCTGACTCTTAGAGGGACGCCTGCTTTCGCTGACGTTTTCTTGGCAGACTTTGTAGCGGGGTGGTTTGCCATTGCCTTCCCCAGTCGCAGTTACTATTATAGGCAGTTACTACTATAGACAGGCACAAATGTAGGACCTCCAGTGCTGATCTGTGAATGTGGGCAGTGGTCTCGCCTGGCGCCAACACTGTTATCTTTTAGGCGCCAGGTCAAGACTTTTCTCTTCTCCCAGGCGTTTAACATCATTTAACAACGCTAAGTTTGTTTTTTAACGGACCCCCAGAACTGTTGCTTTTAAATGGATACTGTTGTTTTTATACTGTTGTTTTTATGTTTTTAAATTTTGTATACTTTTAATGTTTACTATTTTTAACTTTTGTAAACCGCCCAGAGAGCTTCGGCTATGGGGCGGTATATAAATGTAACAAATAAATAAATAAATAGTATAGGTGAAGGTGTGCCTTCATATAACTTCGACCCAAGCAATTAGGGGCTTTAAAGGCCAATACCAACACTTTAAATTGAGCCTTAAAATGCACTGCCCCCCGCTGCAATTAGTACAATATAGGTGTCACATGATCCAACCCCTTAGCATCTACTTGTTTTGTACAAGTTGAAGTTTCCAAATCATCTTTAAAGGCAGCCCCACAAAGCATGCATTAGAGTAGTCTGGTGACAGTTGGTGTGCCAGTCTAAGCTGGTAAAAAGCACTACTGGCCATTGCCATCACCTGTGCTTCCCCAGTTAGCACCAAGTATAGGAGAACTCCCAAATGGCGTGCCTGTGGGAGAACAACCCCATCCAGGACCAGTTGCAAGCCTCCATGCAAAGTAGTTTTCTTACCCATATTACTTCCATTTTGTCTGAAAAGTTCCAACTTGTTCATCCTATCCATCTCAAAAACACATCCAGCTACCAGTTCAAGAGTTCCATGGCCTCCTCGGATGAGTAGATGGTAATAAAGGTAGAGCTGAATGTCATCTGCATGTTAATGACACCTCAACCCAAATTTCTAGATGACTCTCACCAGTGCTTTTGTGTATATGTTAAAATGTGGCACCCTATATGCCATGGGATGGAGCAATAGTCTCCCAACACCACCTTTTAAGAACGATCCTCCAGGAAGAACTGAAACCACCATAATGCTTTGCCTTATAAGCTCAATCCAGATGGATGGTCCAGAAGGAGACCTTGGTCAATGGTACTGAAAGCTGCTGAGAGATCCAGGAGAACCAATACATCATGTGATGTCAAACCTGGGCCTAAAAATATATGAGAGAGAGAGAGAGATAAAACTATAGGCTCAATAATGTCATTGGACCGGTTCACACAACACAATGGGTTATTTAACCCTCAATGAGCCAAAGTGCATACAGCCACCATTTTGAATATGCAACCCCTGTGGTTGCAGTGTGTCTTGTGAACCTGGCTATTACTAATTGAAGGTTATGCAAGGTTTTTTTTAACTCCCAAAGAATCCACAATAGCCAGGTTTGCACAGTTTGCAAAAGGACTGGGGTTCCTAGAAAATTCTGCCAGTATCTCAGAAGAACTGGAAATCACTGAATCCATACTGGAGAGGTAGTGGGTTTTTGTTCTTTTTAATAAATATCCTTTCATTTATGACCCACTTACACAGTTTTAAGAAAGAGGATGGCCTAGAACCAATAATTGAGTATTCATCAGAATAGGAATTCCTGAGTTATCTCTGTGAGCTCTCCCTCTATATGCTTGCTTAGATGCGAGGTTTGCACAATAAGTGAAGATCACAGAACTGTAGCACTCATATTGGCCCTAATGTAACTGCTTTGATCTTGAGAGCATCAGCAGACAGTCATGCAATATAATAATAATAATAATAATTTAATAATAAAAATATGTATTCCTCAGATGCAAGGAGCCTGCAAAGCGGGAAACAGACACCATGGATACATTTGTTGATTCAGCGTGGTATTATTTAAGGTACACTGATCCCCACAACTCTGAGAGGTAAGTAATTTAGGCACCTTGCTTTCAGGCAGTGAGCTGTATGTGTAATCCTATAAACTGGCCCTGTTTTTCATAGCCCAGGATGGAAGAAGAGACATGGTTCTTCTGGAGATAATCCTTTTGTCTTCAGCTTAGACTGATCACAATGAAAAGAGGATTTCTGTGGGGGAATCTTTTGTGATTCTGCCACTCTTTCCCAGGATATAATGGAGTTGGCCTGCTGGCTGCATCACTTAGTGCTGCTTCTGAGATGGTGGTACAGTCCTCTCACTGCCTCAGAATGGCACACAGCATGTTTGTTAAAACAAGCCAGGAATTAAGAGCTAATTTAGAATGGAAAGATCATTTATTATGGTATTGAACTCCCATTTACCTCAGGGGTGCAGAACCTCTTTCAACAAACGGGCCAGATTCCATTTTGGGGTACGCTCTCGGGGGCTGCATTCCAGTGATGAGTGGGTCCAAAAGCAAAAGGGGCCGGACCAAAAATAACAGTGTATTTTAGCTTAAAGCTCTTCCTGTCAGCAATTAAGCATTAGGGGAGGCATTTTACCCTTTTAGAACAAGGGGGAAAGGGGTCATGGCTTTCTGGGGGAAGCTGGATTGGGCCCCCAGGCCTGAGGTCCTGCACCCCTGGTCTATATGAACAAATATCATCAATGGTATTAGAATTACGTGTGGGTTTTTTCCCTCAGTTATGAATACACTTCTGAATGAGCTGTAGCTTGTGCTCTTATGTGCAGTAGTAACGTGCCATCAGGACAGTGGGAGGGAACGCTTTAGCAGGAGCTTTAATTCCTAGAGTGGGCAAATTGAAAGAACTTCTTTGCCGTCAAGATTTTCAGAGCTGGGAAAGCTCCTGCTTGGCTCAGTGCCACAGGAAGTGAAGTTTTGAAGGTAATCAAGATTAACAACCAGCAGGAGGAAACATGCTTCCACCAGAAACGTGTAAAGCAAAACCTGGCTGGTGGATCCCAGTTCTAACAAAGCTGTTTATATCTATTAACGAGTCTGGCAATATCCCCAAATGATGGGTCTCTAAGCATCACAGTTTGAATACGTCGTTCTTTAGCATCTACAAAATGAAACATCTACAATATCTGCCTGATTTAATGTTTAATGCTCTAATGAAAGCATTTGCTGCCCTCTGTTTTCAAACGATTCCCTCTGTTTATTTGGACAGAAGGTATGCAAAATATTCTAGTCCTTGACTGTCTGTATTTGTGGCTCAGACTCTGGATGATGTGGTTCACTGTGTGTTGCCTACTGTGTACATCCTCGGAGAAATGTTTCTTGCTGGCATTTTGGCAAGGAACCCAACTAGGAAAGAGTGCAAAGAAAAGAGGGGGGAGAAAGGGGGGAAAAGATGTTATTTAACAATGATGGATTGGTAATGCATAAAGCTACTTTGTAGGGGTCTGCTGCTCAGAAAACCAGAGTAATGTTTGCCACGTTAGAGACCACTTGTTCAAATGAGCTGGAGGTTATTTTGGTCTGTTGTTCCAGGTTCATCTGTTTAGTAGTATTAGCCCACTTCTACTGTTGTTGGATGTATTATTATTTTTAAAAAGATATTACTTGTTTCATTCTGAGTGGAACATTTACCTTGCAATGAGTTTGGGTTTTTTAGAAAATAAATGTGTTCATCTGTGGCTTGGTGGATTACACCCCATGACCCCTATCAAGACTATACTTCTGTGCAGTCCGCCAGCCCAATCCGCAGACCTGAATAAACCCGACGGTGCCGTCTGTGGCTCTTTGGCGTTGCTCAAGCGCACACAATGTGAAGATTTGGTTTTGTAATGAAGCATTGTGCTTCGAAGTTCAGATTATACCGGCCGCTGACTGTTTTGTTGTAATATAATGACATCATGTTGCCCCCTAATGGTAGCATCTGAATGTCGGCCTCTTGTCAGCCCGTCAAATCCTTTTGTATAGATTCTTACTAACGGGAATGATTCTAACCCTTCTTGATCAATTGTACTTCTTATCATAGCCTGTTTTGCTTCTAGGCCTTTCCAAAAAGACTTGGCAGACCACTGGATGCCTGTGGATCTGTACATTGGAGGAAAGGAGCATGCAGTGATGCATCTGTACTATGCCAGGTTCTTCAGCCATTTTTGCCATAATCAAAAGATGACTAAACACAGGTGAGTGGGACAAGAATGGCAATCTCAGTCCTGAAATGCACATTTAGCACTCTAATAAAAGGTTTATAGAGGAAGCATAGTCACAGGTATGCTTTGCATTACACTTGAGCTGTGTACACACAATAGCTTTTCAGAGACTTGGAGGTGGTATTGTAGAGCTGTGAGTATCCATATTTAGACCTGGATGTGTCAGTCTGCTTCTGGCCCAAGTCAGTTTCTCATGTATTCAGTCATGTCCATTCCATCCAGTTTCTGCATTTTCTTTTTTAAACCTCACACACGCAGAGAGAGCGAGAGAAAGCAAAATGCTTTTATTTTTATAGGAAATTTCTTCAGACCTATGCATTTTTCCTACAACTTTCCCCCAGTGTAGACATGTTTGCATGCAATGTCCCCTAACATACATATTTTTGTATGTAGTTCCTGAAATGCAACATTTGGAGAAGTGCAGGATCCAAAGGATAGCTATCTACTTATTACTCTGGGAAGTGCAAATGTCGTCATTTCTCTTAGAAATGCAGAACAAACAAAATTCTCCCCCGGCTCTATCCATACTCCTAACGTACTCCTATTTTCCAATCTCAAGGTAGTCTCTAGTGAAACTGGTCTGTACAGTCTGGCTCATTTTCTCCCCTGCTAGTTCTTCAATCCCTGTTCTACGACAATAATAGGGAAACATGGACTGATTTCCCTCCTCCCCCAATCATTGTTGCAATGAGACTCTTTTAAGTGAGATGGCATTAAGGGGAGACCAAGGGAAGAAGGGAGGTGGGACATCACCAGCCCTTTCACTAGGCCCGTCGCATAAACCCTTCTCAGGCCAAGCACCACCACCTGAAAACCTGAGGGAGGGTTAAATAAAACCTTAAGGCAGGTAAATAATGCCAAGCTGACACGTGGTATTTGGTAGCTAACAAAATAAAAATAAGGTTATTGTTGTTTAAAAGCTTTAAATCAAAATATAATACTTTCAATCCTGCCTGATCTAAACTCTCCACACAGCAGCCACCTCACTCTCTTCACACCAATCCTAAGTCCCTAGAATCCAAACTCTTCTTACGCTACAACTAAACAACTCTCCTCACATGCACTCAAACACCTCACAAACTCCCAACACTCTCCTTATATACTCCTTTCCCCCCACCTATTACATCATAAACCACACCCACTCAGTTCTAACATTCCATACTTACCAGACGTATACAAGATACTCAATTGTGGGGTAACGCCACAGGAGGTCTGGTGGGTGAGGGTGGAATTGGAATATCAGAGCAGTATTGGCTGCGGGTGGGGGGAAGATGGACAGAAATCCAAAATTGTGATACAGTGCAGGAATAGAACTGGAAGCCAGCTCTCCCCAGGATGTGCTCTGCAAAAGCTGTTTTTGTCTCCACATGTGACCATGAGAGGGAGCTATTACTGTAATACTGCAAATAAGTAACTGACAATTAACTGAGCAATAAGGAGAAATGTGGTAGAGAAGGCGCTGAAACTGCTCTTTTTAGGCAGTTTCCCCTCTTGACCCTGTTCCCCAAACCCCCATCTTCCATTCTAACAAAGAAGTATCTCCCCTTTAAAACGACGCACAACTGCCATAGATGGTAGTAAATATGATAAATATTTACCATAGATGGTAAAGTATTTTGTGTTTTTACCAGCATCTGTCTCTGCAAACAAACTCAAACTGAAAACTCAGCTTGTATCAACAAGGCAACATATGTGAATTAATGCAATGTCATCGAAGATAAATGTTCCCTGAAGGATTAGCTCCGACCTGGAGGCTTACCCAATTCGTTTGCTTTTTTCATGTTTTGCTCAAGTTAGTTTTCCCCATGTATGGTTAAAAGTGTTGTGGTTTAAAATAACTCAGCTTATTCTTAGCGGAGAAAGGCCTCTGTGTGGGATGAAACGTTAAAATCCTTTCCTCCTATGCTTTGTCACTTTCACCTATTAATATGTTAAGACTGTGTTATATTATTGCCTTTGTTTTATTTTTGTAATGCTCTGACACAAAGGGCAGCATAACAAATCCTCTGGATTGTGGATTCAGCAAACTATATTTGTTTGCCAGAGAATGAAAGTACAAAGCCCAGTAATGTCAACACTGATTGGCAGCATCTCCCCAGGGATTCAAGCAGGATCCTTCCAGGCCCTAACTGGAGAAGCTGGGGATTGAACCTGGGATCTTCTGCATGCAAAGCAAGTGCTCTACCCACTGAGCTATGGTCTGTCCCCTCTGACCCCTCACCCTATGAAACCTATTCCTCCCTTCTCCCCTTCGGATGGTTGGTGTAGGAGCCGCTGCAGTGTAAGCTCCTCTCTGCACTGGAGGTGCTCATTTTGGGGAGGGGTGATACTAGCATGGCATGGAGTTGTAGCACTGCCTCTGCATGGCAACCTGGGGCTCGCCACATTAACTGAGCAATGCCAGAAGGGGCCATGCTGCAGTGGCTCCCAAATGTGGCATTCAACATTTTATCGCGGTCCTCTCCTGACCATGAGCAGCGGAATGATAAGGCAAATGAGGGTGGCTTAGTCCCTCAGTTGGGTAGCGGATAGGATCAGGATTACAGGACCTTGGATAGCGCCTAGCAGGTGGCCTGTTCTGAAGAGGTCTGGTCCATCTTGCGCCAGCCTACCTCTCCCATGTTCTGATTCTGAAGAGTGAAAAGTTTTACAGGGATGATCCTCTGGCCTGGAGCCAATCACTCAACCTCTGTCTGCCTTGTGTGTCACTTGTGCTAGAGAGTAAGCACTGGAAAGCGTGAGGCCTGGTGTAAAGGGAGCTGGTTGCTGTGGGAGATCTGGCTGAGGGCAGTGTGAGTGTGGGGGTCCCTACTTAGAGGGGCCCTTGGCTAACTTAGTGGGGGCCTGAGTCTTGGTTACTTTCTCAATGAGCTACACCAAAACATGCGTGTTCCATCATACATTTCTGCATTTTCACATAAGTGCATGTTCTGTATGCATTCTCTTACAACACAAAAATAAAGTTGGCCTCCACTCAGACAAACACGAAGAAGCACACGCATAGTATGTTGTCTGTGCAATGGCTACTAGTCCTGATGGCCATATGTTGACCCAATTTGAATGATTGCCATACCTTAAACAAGCCACGGTGGTTTATTTAAGCTGCGGCACATGTTGGGTGCCATTTGCCTAAGTTCCCGCCTGGTTATGTCTTATCTTGTCTAACAAACCCAAATGGCCTGGCTTGATGGAGGGGGAAACAACCCTCAGATAACCCAACAGCAGGCTATGGGGCATTTGAGGGTTGTTTCCCCCTCCAATAAGCCATGCCGCACAGGTTCATGCATCACAACAAGTCACACCAAGGCTGGTAATTAGGCAAATAGCACCATGCATATGCCAACATGTGTTGCGGCTTAAACGAACCATTGTGGCTTATTTAAGCCACGGTGATTCTGTGAACCAAGCCGCTATCTCTCAGCACCAATCATTCAGGAACACAAGTGGGAGGGTACTATTGCCCTCATGTCCTGCTTGTGGGCTTCATACAGGCAGGTAGTTGGCCACTCTGTAAACAAAATACTTGACTAGATAGGCCTAGTCTATCTTGACTAGATCTTGCTGATCTCTTGTTATGTTCTTATGTATGTTCTTATATTCACAACAGTCCTGGTGCCCTTGCAGTCACTCCTGCCTTTCTGTGGCTAGGCTACTAATTCATTGCTTGGTTTTATTTAGAACATTTATAGCTTATTTATTGACATATTAAAATAATAGAGTAGCATAAAATTAAATTTATAACAGAGCAGAGCGAGTTAAAAAATAGTCCTGAAACAGAAAATGTAAAAGACCTGAGCAAATGGAAAAGTTTTCACCTGGCACCAAAAAAAGCATCAGGTTTGGCTCCCAAGGGGAGGGTTTTCCAAAGCTGGGGTGCCATCATGTAGGAGGCCCCATCTTGACTTACCTTCGGAGACAGAGAGCGGAAAGAATATGCCGGGTAGGTTCATGTGGGAGAAAGCTGCTCACCTGCAAACCCCTGTTGAGCTAGGCACTGTTTGTGTCCTTCAGAAATCCTACTTTTAGTTAATACACCCTACAGAGAGAATCCAAAATTAGGGTTGGGGCAATTTTCCCAAGGAGCTGGATTGAAATGTCAGGATGGCCCAAGGGTTCTACACCTGGAGAATTCAACTTGATGTTCCTCCACCAACATTGTGAACAGTACAGTCTGCTCAAAAATACAGTGCAGTATGCTTACAGTGTGCTGTGTACAATATGCTTAAAGTGTGTTTTGACTTACAATTTCAACAGAATTCTTTATCTTTCCTCAGAGAGCCTTTTTATAAGCTCTTGGTTCAAGGCCTTATCAAGAATAGGACGTTCAGGCTAGCAACAACTGGCAAGTATTTGAAGAGAGAAGAAATTGATCTTACTGGTAAGTGAAGTTTCTAGGAGTATTGTATCAGCCTAGATCTGTCTTCCTGAACCTGGTGCCCTCCTGCTGTTTTGGACTACAACAGCTGGAAGGCATTAAGCTGGAGAAGGCTGGCCTAGATATATCCAGAAAATCAAAGAGCCAGTTTTAGAGAAAAGGCCATTATTTGTCAAGAGTACATAAAATTCAGCAACAATAATTAGAAATTGCTACTGGCTAGCTCTGCAGATGGTGAGAAAAAAGCTGCGGTGCTTGTCCCCTTGTTCAAAAGCCTGACCCCCAAGTTGGTCCATGAAACGTCTGAACAAGTTCAAGAACGGTACTGCAGGTAAGTCTTCGTGTTGCATCACAAAGTTTGCTGTAAGGCAGCCTTCTCCAACCTCATGGCCTCCAAATGTGTTGTACCACAACTCCTATCATCCCCTGCAGCTGGGGGTGATAGGAACTGTAGTCCAATGCTGCAGTTGGAGGTCCCCAAGCTGGGGATGGCTGCTATTAGCTTATGAATGGAAGAGGCAGACTGCACGTGTTGTTGCTAGACGCAGTGGTTCTCAACCTGGGGCACTCCAGATGTGTTGGACTGCATCTCCCAGAATGCCCCAGCCAGCAGAGCTGGCTGGGGCATTCTGGGAGTTGTAGTCCAACACATCTGGAGCGCCCCAGGTTGAGAAAGGCTGTGCTAGAGTATATCCCAGGCCGGGTCTCGTTAAACTGAATTGACTATGATAAGAAATGCCGTGTTTGGAAAGTGGGATAAGGAAGGCTGTCACAGATTGTACGTGGCCAGCTATTGAAGGGCTTTGAGCTTGGTGCTTCCCAGGCGATGAGGCTGCATAAGTAAATGGGGACGTGTGCTATCTGGGTAAGAGCACAGCACATTTTGGAGCTGGCATTCAAAGGGGCAGCTGAAAAGTGTCCCTGTCTTTTAAACATGAGCAAAACTGACATATATTGTTAAGAGGGGTCCTGGATAGATCTTACATGGGTTGACAGTGTTACTACTAATGGGGCTCACCCATTACAATGAAGGAGAGGTGCAGTGACGAAGTGCAAGGTAGCTCTTACTGTTTCTGCAATGTCTCATGCAAACAAATTCTGTTTCATATGTTGAATTGGAAGCACGATAAAGGAAATTGAAACTCATTTTATCTCACGCTTGCTTTTTTTTTGTAATATGAGAAGCTGCCTTGATTTTTATACAAAGAGAATCTATTTTTGAAAATGGCTTGAGCCATAAAACCAGGTGGTTTTTTTTTGTCATGGTCAAAGTCATTGCTTTGCAGAGGACAATCACCAGGATGTGTGAAAGAAGTTGATCTTCTTAGTCCCTAGAAGACAGTCGCTTGTAGGTAGTCCCATTTTCCATCCTCTTGAGCGGTCTTTCCAAACATGGTGCCCTCCAAATGTGCTGGACTACAACTTCCATCATCCCCAGTGAAACACATCTGGAGGGGAACAGATCAGGGATGGCCCTCCCATTAGGCAGAGTGAAGCGGTTGCCTCAGGCAGCAGATGGTGGGTGGGGTGGCCGTGTTCCAGGCAGTCTTCCTTGCCCCCTCCAAGCTAGTTGACTGCCCTCAGTTGCAGCGGAGGGTGCTGTCCCTTCACCAGTGCCAAACTGGGATTCAGCTGCCCGTCCAGTCAGCATCTGTAGATGGAATTGGTGGTGAGGGGGCCATAATCTTGTACTTTGCCTCAGGTAACAAAATGTCTGGTTAAGATATGGGCAGAACAAGTAGAGAATGAACAGTTTCATTCCACCTATCCTTTAGATCTCTATTAGCATCTGTTTTGAAATATTTTTTTGCATGAAGGGATTAAAAGCAACCAGCTCTGAACTCAAACCCACATTTAAGGTTTATAGAGCAAATGCAGTCATTCTTCTGTATGTTTTATACACTTAGGTCCTGAACCGGTTCACGTGAAAACCAAAGAGAAGCTGCAAGTGATGTGGGAAAAAATGAGTAAATCCAAGCACAACGGTATAGAACCTGAAGAAATAGTCCAGAAATATGGAATTGATACAACTCGACTCTACATCCTGTTTTCTGCCCCTCCAGAGCAAGACATTTTGTGGGATGCAAAGAGTAAGACTCCCTCCCAATACCCCAAGTCTTCTGTCCTTGATTAGTGTTGCAGGGGGCTTAAAATGGCTGATGTTGCTCCCAGTTTAATCTGCTTTCTAAGCTTTCATTTTGGATAAAACATCTGATCTGGGTTATTTTTATTGTTTTTGCTCTTGGATTTTACTCTTTGATACTTCTGGTATCTAGGAATTGCCGTAAGAACACATTATCCACATCCATTTTTCTCTAGAGCATGGTAACTTAGGGTGTGATGCAGGAGATCTGATAGGATTTTCCCTGCTGTCTTTCCTGATCGAAATGTCCCTTTGAAGCTGCCATTAAAATACCAGTGCAATACAGATATTAATTTATTTATTTCCTCCTGTAGGAGTGGGGGAGGATGATTTAAAGTAGGGAAAAGATACTCATCTAGCCTTTTGCAGCTGTATTGAAAGTGTATTTAAAACACTCACAGAAACCTTTAAAAGTTGGCAATCTAATCACTGGCCCTCGTATTTTGTATCTGTTTTGGCCTTTAGAACATGACATTGTGATTTGCTTTGCTTTATTGTTTGCATTTTGCCTTAGAGAGAGTGCTTGCTTTTTATTTTGAAGGTATTTTGAATGCTATGAGAAAGATAACTATGGGTGCTTTCAGAAAGTGTGTTTCCCCCTGACTCCTCCCTACAAGCTCCAAAGGTATGGAAGACCACTTCTGAACTTTCTTCCCAAACGGCGGTTCAATTCCCCACTGTGCTAAACTGGCTGTTTGGGAGGAAAGTTCAGAAGTGGTCTCCTATACCATTGGAGCTATGGTAAGTGTAACAGCTGTATTTCCTTTTCTCTCTTTTTTTCAGTGGCAGTGCAATGACTTAGCAAGCCTGGTGATCGTTCAAATGATGGGTCAGGGATTGGCAGTATCAGCACAACTAGCAGAGGGGTTGATTTGATTATTGCTATTTTGAAATGCGACAGAATTCAAAACAGCATGTTGTGTAAACACTTGCGCTAGTTGGCATCTGTTCCATCCCCTCCCAGTTTAGCTCTCCAGAACTGCCATTTGGACAACCACAAGCGCTAAGTGTCTGCCTGTTGGGTTTATCCCTTCTGATCTAGTCCACCGGGGTTGTTTCTTTGATTTTTATTTGCCTATTTAATATGTTTACAAGTCTCCTTTTGGCCCAAATAGGGCTCCCAAGGCGACTTACAATTAAAATATAAAACAGTGTAAAAGTTTTTTAAAATTCGCTAGCTTTCCTGTTGCCCCTTGGAATGGTATAACAAACTACCCATGAGGTTTAGGGATAGAAAAATCCTTATGTGTGTAGATTCGTGTAGATTGGGCCTTGGTCTCTCTGCATGCTGGTCTTGCCCTAATGTTATATGGGCATCACATGGGCCCAAAATTGGGACAGGAGCGCCCAGTGGAGTGGGCAGCTGTGTTCCGCTGCTCTTCCACACATAGGCTTTATTCATTGGGAGCCTCGTGTGAACGGTCTCTCATGTATTTAGATACATTAACAGTGTGATCCTATGCATGTCCACTCAGATGTAAGCCCTATGATATTGCCAGGTAAGTGTATATAGGATTGCATCCTTACCTACATGTCCTTTGTTCTATCAACCTTTCCATAAGTCATATTTAGCTGTGTATATTTATGGTTTTATACCGTTTGTTTGGTTTTATCTGTACGCCGCTCTGAGATCCCAGTGATATAAGGCGGGATACAAATGGTTTAATAAATTAATTAATAAGTCAGGGGTATTGAAGCTCTTTCAGCCTGAGGGCCAAATTTAGTATTGGAGGCGCTCTCGGGGCCCTGCATTCTTGTTGTAGGCGGAGCTAAAAGCAAAAGGAGGTGGAGCCAAAAAGACCAGTGCCCAAAACATTTTAGCTCTTGCTTCCAGTAACTAAATATTAGGAGACACATTTCAACCTTTCAAAATCAGAGGAAAATGGATGGGGGCAAATGCCAAGAAGCCTCCAAATAGTTGGGGAAAGGGGGTGGGGCTGTCTTTCAACCCCCAGAGACCTGGATTGGCTCCCCAGTTGGACTGGATTTGGCCCCTGGTCCTGTTGCTCAACACCTAATCCCCAAGTCTTTGAGGTTGGGGGGTATAAAATATTCACCCTTTCGGTGTAAAAATGGCTCGTTGAGGCTACTGGAAAAGGAGTGTGCAAGATCCACAGGGCATGACCCAGAAGCACGGGAAATGCAGAGAATTATCTTTGAGTGCCCCGAACAGTCACTCTTCTCCTCCTTTTCTTTCCTTTATTTCTTTTTCTTTTTTTTTCTTTGGTTGGAGAAAAAGAATTGCAGAAGAAATGTATATGCACCTCTTCAATGGGGAGCTCTGCTATGCATTTGGGGGGGGGGTTGTGGTGGAGGCAAGGGGCATGTGGGTGCTCCACCAGTATTTGACAGTTTCAGGTAACTGGGTAACAGTACCACCCTAAGCATATTGACTCAGAAGTGCCTCTGAGCCCAATAGAACTAAGCCCCTAGTTAAGGTCCGGGAGTACATTCCATTGAACTCAGTGTGGCTTAGTTTATTTATTTATTTATTTAATTATATTTATATACCGCCCCACAGCCAAAGCTCTCTGGGCGGTTTACAACATTAAAAATAGTAAACATTAAAAGTATACAATTTTTTTTTAAAAAAAAACATAAAAACAGTATAAAACCAGTATCCATTTAAAAACAACAATTCTGGGGTCCATTAAAAACAAACTTAACGTTGTTAAATGCTGTTAAAATGCCTGGGAGAAGAGAAAAGTCTTGACCTGGCGCCGAAAAGATAACAACGTTGGCGCCAGGCGAGCCTCATCGGGGAGATCATTCCACAGTCGGGGGGCCACCACTGAGAAGGCCCTCTCCCTTGTTGCCTTCCTCCGAGCTTCCCTCGGAGTAGGCACTCGGAGGAGGACCTTAGATGTTGAGCGCAGTTCTGGTTAGACTTGCATAGGGTTTCAACCTAAGTGTGTTTTGGATTGCTGTCTGAGTGCATCCCCTGGGTTTTAAGTCAAGTTTAAGGGACATCTACCTCAGGCGTCGCAATCTGAAGGGTTGGACTACAATTCCAGTCAACAATGACCATGCTGCCTGGGGAATAGGGGAGTTGTAGTGCAACACATCTAGAGAGCACCAGGTTGGGCAAGGCTTGATCTGTCTGATTGCCCAATCATTAATAATCAAAGCTATTAAAAACTCACATTTGTTAGTCCTCATATTTTATTGACCTTTTCCAAGTTGTACCACTTCAAACTATATCTTTTTTTTAACCTCCTGTGTGAGAGAATTCTTGCTTTTGTCATCACTTTGCATCAAAGTTTAAACATGTCATCTGTGATAAAGAGTTTCTGTCACTCGCCTTTTCAGCCTGAAAAGAAAAAAGATCCTTTCACGAAGGTTTTAAATCCAACGTGTAGCTGCTACAGTATTCAACCAGTGGAAAATTATTTTACTTGGTGTAATGAGCTATATATTTAAATGTTTTTTTCGATTCAAAACTGTTAAATACTGACTTATTACAAGAAGCAGTAGGCTTTGTCAAGTTTTTCTCCCCCTGTGACAATGTTATCTTAACTTGTGCTAATGAAAACCTCTCTCTCCTGCCATTTTTTTGTCCAGCTGATGCACTCCCTGGGGTGCAAAGATGGCAATCTCGCCTCTGGCACTTAGCAACCAGATTTATTGAAGCTAGGAATTCTGGAATTGTGCCCAGTCCTCAGCTACTGAAACAGAATGAGAAAACTGAAGCCAAACGTATCTGGGAGCAAAAGAACTTCACCGTTTCTGAGGTTAGGAAAAATGCTGACTATTCTAAAAACAATGGAGTCGTTTTGGCTTCTAGTGATGTTTTAGTGGCTGTCACACCAAGCCTTAGCTGTGTAATAGTCTCTTTACTTTAACAGAATATTAGCATTCATAATTGCTTTTAAAATTCTCTCCTTTATTAACAGAGGGAGGTGAATGAGATTCCATTATAAGATAGACTGAGGGCCCCAGAGGTGCCAAGTCTAGATATGACGTAAGGCTAAGCAGCCTCCCTGAACCATCCGTATTGTCAGGGGCTGATGGGAATTGTAGTCCAACACATTTAGAGGGAACCAGACTAGAGATGTTGTCTGTATATGTTATGAAGACTTAGTTGTTGCTTTACAGGAAATATAGCATTCTCTGTATTGGGTAGGCGCTCAAGATTTATGGGTCTGCAACTCCCATAGCCAGCATAGCCATTGGTGAGGGATGATAGGAGTCATAGGCCAAAGTGGGTTGCCCACACCTGCTCCTAATTTTAGTAAGGGGAGACTTAGAAAACTTTTGAATAAATAAAAATAGAGATGAGACTCCTTTCACCTTGTTTTTATTTTGTTGTTGTTATTATTTGCAAAGTTGGAGAACTCCTGAGATATAATAATTTAATGAATCAAAGAAAAATATGTTTTTCTTTTGTGTGATAAGGTAACGGAATACTTCCTGAAGGATTATTTGTTTAATGCTGCAATTTCTCGGCTGATGGGCTTCAGTAATACGCTGTCAGTAAGTATGCTGTGTAAATTAGCTTATTTCTAAAAACTCTTCTTTTTATTCTGTGAATCCAAGCTAGCATGAAGTATTAATATATTTTCTGTGTTTAGTTTTTGCATTTCTGTGAGATCGTTTTATTCTATTATTATTATTATTATTATTATTTATTTATATAGCACCATCAATGTACATGGTGCTGTACAGATAACACAGTACATAGCAAGACCCTGCCGCGTAGGCTTACAATCTAATAAGTTGTAGTAAACAATAAAGAGGGAAGGAGAATGCAAACAGGCACAGGGAAGTGTAAACAGGCACAGGGTAGGGGAAAACCAACAGTGTAAAGTCAGAACAAACTCAATATTTGAAGGCTATAGGGAAAAGAAAAGTTTTTAGCTGAGTCTTAAAAGCAGTGATTGAGTTTGTAGTTCTCAAGTGTTCTGGAAGAGCGTTCCAGGCGTAAGGGGCAGCAGAAGAAAAAGGACGAAGCCGAGTAAGGGAAGTGGAGGTCCTTGGGCAGGTGAGAAGCATGGCATCAGAGGAGCGGAGAGCCCGAGCGGGGCGATAGTGTGAGATGAGAGAGGAGAGATAGGCAGGAGCTAGGCAGTGAAGAGCTTTGAAGGTCAGTAGGAGAAGTTTATATTGGATTCTGAAGTGAATTGGAAGCCAATGAAGAGATTTCAGAAGTGGAGTGACATGGTCAGAGCGGCGGGCCAAGAAGATGATCTTAGCGGCAGCGTGGTGGACAGAGACCAGCGGACTGATGTGAGACGAAGGAAGGCCAGAGAGAAGAAGGTTGCAGTAGTTCAGTATTGCACTGAACATTGATTTGAGAAAGTTTGAAATCCTCCATTTTTAGAATTATAAAAATTTGGCACATTAACTATTGCTGAAGGCCAGAAATAGTCAAATATCTCTGTTAATATTGTAAATATGATGATTAGGCAGTAAGTTAGAATATGTTTTCTAATAAGAAAAAAAATCAGATAATAAAAGAATTGTTGGACTTGTAAAATTATGTGGCCTTTTGAATAAAATTAAGCATTAACTTACTGTTGTAAGACAGTTAATTGGATAAACCAGAAGAGCTGGCATGGACTGAACATGTTGAAACAATGTACTGAAACTACAGATGCCTCGAGGCTTGTGTAATGAACGTCTTGTTCTGTAGGCCATCTGTTCACACCCTTAGCAGATTGGTTGGTGTAGTATAAAACCTTAGAGCACCTCGGCAGCGTGGTAGAACAAGTTTTCATCAGCACTTCAAAATATCAATTTTCACTGCTGCCTGAAACCAGGAAGTATGAAAGTTAAAATTAGAACAAGCCCAAGAAGTTTACCTTCATCAGAAAGCAGCAATGTCTGCTCTTACTTTTCCTTAAAACAGTCCTTTCTAGTGACAGTTGCAGCCACAGATACTGTTAGTGGAAGACGTCCAGTGATGAGGAAGGGGTAGTTGGTATGATTCCTAGCAAAGCAGTTAACCATGAAGCTTTTCACGCGATGGGGGTTTGGGTGGGGCCGTTGTATGTGTGCAGTGAATGCTTTTTCATTTCCTATTTGTGGCATACTGCCTTTCCTTAAGCTAACATGTGGGAATATCACATTTTTCAAGCACTCGCACAGCACAGTATTTTGCAGCTGGGGAAAATGTGTTTCATTTACTAGTTAGAACGTTCATGGCTATTGTGCTCGTTGTGCAGATGTATCAAACAGAGCTTGTTTTTCTTAATACTGTCATTGAAGTAACAAAATTCTGCCCATTCCAGTCATTTTGTGAACATTTTCTAGGCCTGGAGAACAGAACAGTGTCCATCTAACCGCACTGACCTGCCCACTGTGGCTTAAATTCCCACAGGGGCTATTGCATCATCCTGGACGCTACAGGTGCCCAGTTTGACATAGCTTGTCATATTATGCAAACCCAGGCAGCAGGGGTTGTTTGAGAACTTGACAACCCTCAAATAGGGCTTTTATATTGTATTTTATATTATGGTTTTATACTGTTGTTTTATACTTTGAATGTTTTTAATTTTTGTGAACCGCCCAGAGAGCTCCGGCTATTGGGCGGTATAGAAATATAATTAATACAAAATAAATAAATAAATAAATAACCCATGGCTTGTTTTAGGGTTGTCTAACCCTCAAACAACCCCTGCTACCTGGATTTGCACAATATGCCAAGCTACAGCAAACCAGGCACCATACGAGACACGACAGCGCCTGCAGGTAAATTAAGCCGTGGGCTGTAATGTAATGCAAACCAGGGGTGTGTGTGGTTTAAGTAGCGAACAAAGCTATTCCCATGCAGCAATGCCCATACCATTTAAAATCCTTTTTCCTGCTCTGAATATTTTAGAAGTTTATTTATTGTATTTTATTATTATCGTTTATGTACTGCCTTATCTGCTAAAAATCCATCAGGGCGATTTGCAAGCTGTATATTCCCCCAACATAAAGCTTCTGAAGAGGCATGTACATCTCCATTAATTTTTTTTAAGTGGTGAACAGCAGTAGGTCTTCACCACAATATATTATTTTTTTATATATGTCTGGCCCCAACATATATTTAAAAAATCATATATTGTGCTCTTACTTAGGAACATAGGAAACTGCCTTATACTGAGTTAAACCATTGGTCCATCTAGCCCAGTATTGTCAACACTAACCGGCAGCTCTTTCCAGGGTTTTAGGCAGGATTCTTTCCCTCACCCTACCTAGAGAAGCCGGGAATCGAACCGGGGACCTTCTGCCTGCAAAGCATGTGCTCTGTCACACTGAACGATGGCCCCTCTCCACTTGTTATGCAACTTGGCCATGCTGGCTGGAAATGAGGGGAATTGCAGTTCAACACGGCTGGAGGGCCCCAGGTTGGCTAACGCTGAGTTAGAAAGTTGGGCTAGGATTGGGGAAATCCAGGTTCAGATCCCCAAAGGATGTTTTCTTCTGTTGCCCCCAGGCTATGGAATGGCCTGCTGGAGGAGATTTGCTTAAACTCTCTCTGAATTTAAGACAGCTTTAAAGACTAGCCTTTTCTGGCAGGCCTACCCAGATGAATGTTAAACCAAGAATTTTTAAGATGTGTTGATTATTATTTTGATTTTGTATTGGTTTTATATGCTCTTTTAATTAATTTTATGTACCTGATTTATACTGTATTGTTGTACTAATGTTGTTCCCCACCTCGATCCAAAGGGAGAGGCGGGTAAGAAATAAATAAATAATAATAATAATAATAATAATAATAATAATAATAATTCTCTCTGGGTGACCTTGGGCTATTCACTGTCTCGTAGGTGCACCTACCTCAACACTGTGAGAATAAAATGTAGTTGTGAGAATAAAATGAAGCAGGGTGGGGAGGACCTTGGACTAGGGCTGTGCGAATTGAGTAAAAGCTGTTCTGCCAAGTGCCCTTTATTCCGTCATCTACCCATTGATGGAATTGGATTTTTTCCCCAGTTTCCAAATTTGCACAAATTCCCCCCAAATGCGCAAATTCCCCTAAAATGTGCATCTTCACACTTTAGCATTTTTGCTAAAGTGCATTTTTCCAAAGGTGTGTTTTTGTCCTTTTTTTTTTCCCAGGGGGGTTTAAGATGAAATTTGTGTAAAATTCCTAAAGCTTTGGAAAACGGCCCGTAAGTCCGCAGATTCTGCCCAACGGGAAAAGTCAGTCCGCTGTGAAATCTGCGGGTTGGATTCATAAAAAAATTGAACTCGTTTGGTTCCATTGTGGATTTCTCCCTTATCCCTACCCCCTGTACACCACCTTGATCTCCTTGAAGGAAAGATGTAATAAATAATGCCCAATGATTAAAATGTGTGTTCTAATATCAAAAACAAATAATGCCACTGTAAGTAAATCCCTCTGTTTTGGGCTTTAGAAAACTCCTGCCCTCTCCCCCCACCCCCTGGTTACCACCCCTTGTAGTTTTGCATCTTTTTCTAACTCCCTAGCTTTATCTAGAGCAGACACTTCTGGAATGCTGAGAAAGTATCCAAGCAAAACACAGGCCTGGCTAGGGTTATCCGTCTTATCTAGCTTATCACTCACATTTACAAAGGGAATTATGAATTTGGTTAGTATTAGAGAGGTGAGTTTGGTTTCCAACATGCTTTTTGAACTTCATGAGCATTCTTTGGGGTCTCTACCCCAATAGCTTGCTAAATGCGAAGTGTTTAGCAATATCCATGAGGTGTTTTCTGTAGGTGCTGGGTGTAGCCCACTCCCTTCAGCTCCTTGTTTCACTGACATCAAAGCTAGAACTTCCCTTTAACAGCTCACTCTAAAAACACTGCTTTTGAAGAACAGTCCTTCATTTTTAAAGAAACTTTTGTTCTGTCCTTTTACTTATTTAAATCCTATTCTTCTTCTTCATTCTGTTTTTTCCTGCAGCAAGCCTCCCAACAGCTCGTCCTCCACAGTGCAGAATTTGAAGATGCTCTGGCAACGCTCTCAGTTCTGCTTGCCCCAATGGCCCCACACCTCAGCTCAGAGATCTGGAAAGGTAACTTGCTCGCTTACATTTTGTTGTTGTTGCCACCATCCAAAAAGGACTCTAAATGATTCGATTGCAACTGGGTGCACTCATTTAATGGTGTAAAAGGTAGACAGTAGAAACAGTACTTTAGTTTCCAGTATCCGTGAATAACTAGTACAGTTTTGTTTTGGAGATTTTAGCGTGATTGACATAAGTTGCTGTTCATAGTACAGCGCTATTATAAACAAAACAGAACAAAAAAGAAACTGCGAAGCAACAAAATCCATATAAGGCCGTGAAAAGGAAGCAGTTCATTTTCAAAACCTTGTTGAAAAAAGCATCAGTCTTTGTTGTCATAGGGAGTCTTCTGGTGCTTTAAAAACTAAGACATTTGTTGTAGCATAAATCGTTGTGGGCCAGAGCTCGCTTTATCAGATGCTCTCTTTGTCTGACGAAGTGAATTCTGTTCCACAAAAGCTTCTGCCACAATAAATGTGCATAGTCTTTAAAGCAGTGGTTCCCAAACTTTTTCAGGTCAACGCCCCCTTGGTTCCACAAACTCATGCCCAGTGCCCCCCTACCCTACTCTATAAAAATCATTATTCAGAATAGCGGTTTTCAATGACCCACTAAGGAAGATAATAACAATAACATTCAAAACAGTAACAATTAATTTAATATTTATTATTCAAAATCCAAAGCACCCGCCGTAGGCTTGCCAAGGGAGGGAGGGAAAAGAGAGCCAACGCCTCTGTTTTGCAGCCAGCATGTCGGGGCACACCAAGCAGGGTATGTCTCTTCATTAGCGTTTTGGTGCTTTTGAAACATTTCAATTCACCGTTAAAAGGACTCTTCTTAAACGGTATTAATACATGTGTGGATTCTTCCCCTATATGGCTTGGGACCAAACTACCTTCTCCCATAAATATGTCCCTGGGTTTTAAGACCTTCTGGAGAGGTGCTTCTCGGAAAAGACCACCTCGAGTGCCCCCCTGCCACCCCTTTGCCTCTTAGCGCCCCCCCTGCCGCCCCCTTGCCTCTTAACGCCCCCCTATGCAATCCCACCACCCCCAAGTACAAAGTGGGCAGTACTGCCCACTTTGGGAACCACTGCTTTAAAGCATGGCAAGACACTTCGTTTTTTGCTGCAACAGACTCACATGGCTACCTCTGGATATTGTAATTCCAAAATGTTCATTTGGACATCTTACGCATCTCCAGTGACTCCTATCACATCAATATTGGTTTGGTTTGGTCATTTCATGTAATGCGAGTTCTCTGTTTTCTTCTCCCATTTTTTTTTTTTTTATATATATAGGGGTTTTGAGGGGTTTGGGGAGTGGATGGAAGGTAGACCAAAAGATTGGAAAAGGTAACTGTGTCACTTTGCAGGGAATCTTTTCTGATAAAGGCCTGGGAATAAAATGCCTGTCTCTTTAGGAAATCAGTGTACCTGGCACAGTGGCCTACCTTCCGGTCATGTCTCAAGCATCCTCTAGATATACAGGCTGGAATTCCCCACCCCACCCCATGAATCCTAGATAGGAGATGTATTGCAATTCATACTTTAATCTTCCCCCTTCTTGGGTTATGAGAAGTGCCAGCGTCCCCCCACCCCACAGGCACTCTTTGCCTATGTGTTGGACATGCCATGTCCCAAGCATCAAGCACTCTGCCCCTAGAGTTGTGCTAAGCTCACATGACCATAGGTTGTCTCGAGATGTAGTCATACTTAGAGTAGACCCATTGAAATCAGTGGGACATAAGTTAGTCATGCCTAACTTAAATCCCATAGATTTCAATGTGTCTACTCATAAGTATGACTAAATGGGGATCTAACCCCATACTTGCTCCCCTCCCCCCCCCCCCCCACACACACACCTGGAGACTTTAAAAGCAAGGCTGGAGCTGAAGGTTGGAAGGTGCTACTTCAGGGGGAGAAATGCTGTTCTAAGCAAGCTTTTTTAAAAATCTTATCTGATTTGTTTTGCTGTACAGTTGTATTTAGTATATTTTTGAATATTATTGTGATATTGTTGATTAGTATATTGTTAAATATTGTTGTGGTTTTAATGTTTGTAAACTGCCCAGAGAGCTTTGGTTATTGGACGGTATAAAAATTATATATATATATATATATATATATATATATATATATATATATATATATATATATCTGATAGAAGGATCCTATCACACACACACCATCAACCCCTTCCCTGATTTTACAGGATTAAAATGGGGATTATTCCCTATGGAAATTTGTCATCTGCCAAACATCATGGGTGATCCATGCTCCTCGCAAGTAAATTTGAGATTTCTTTTTAAGATTGTCTAGTGTAGTCTGTTTAGACAGTAAACTGATGTGTTTCTTTTTATGCTACCTATCTGCTGTCCTCACCTCTAATCTTAATAAAGCTTCTTAATTTAGCTGTATACTTCTGACAACCCGCGGATCTTTCCCCTACATTCCAGACTGCTTTTACATGCACTTTGACCAACGATAGGCAAAGGGAAAGCAGGCTCAACTCGCTCAGCAGTCACTGAGGGCATTGGCTGGTGATTGTCCCCTCCCAACTCGAAAATGTGGCCCATGTCCGCAAAAATCCTGCTGTTCTGTGCTTTTTAAAATTTATGCCATTTGGTGGAGCTCTTTTCACAAGGCTATTTATTTATTTATTTATTTATCAGGCACACACTGTGGTGAAAGCTATTGCATTATAACTTTCATTTCCGAAAGGGTTGGAGAGAGTTGGCCCTTAGCCATCAACAAATCTATCATTCCCTTATTTCCTCACGTTTTGCAATGTAACTGAATTACATTTTATAGCAGAGGTTTTGGTGTACAAATAAGATGCTGTGAAGAGAACATCTTTGTGTGTTTGCGTAGGAGAGAGAGAGAGAGAGAATGAATTTCAGTTCATGTTTTTTCTGCTTAAATAAATATATCTCTTTGTGTGCTTTCTCTGGCCTTGAAGAAGTGAACTAGCAATGTTTCCCCCCCTCCGAGCTACATTTCCCCCATCATGTGCTTCTGGGTGGTTCATGTCTTTGAATGGCACTTGGAAGGCATCTTGCTTACTAAGGAGAAATGATTACAAACCTGTATCTTTCTATGCAAACATTTAGATACTTGTGTCTAACTCGCTGTTCCCTTTCACTTGTAGGAAGTTCTGACTACATTTTTTTAAAAAAAAAAATCTGTTGGCCGGGAGAAATAGCAAACAGGAAAGCATACATTGGCATTTATCCAGTCGCATATTAAGTTCTTTGAACTGCCCTCAAGATGAATGGGGTTTCTGTCTTAATAGAATTTTGTGGCTAGAAAGTGTTTACTGCATAATTACACGAGTCCAACGTTCAGTACATCAGTAGGGCTAGAGCCAGGGAAGCGCATGCTTGAACATTATGTATAGTACTTCTTCAGGCCAGGGGTACATAGAATTCAGACTTGCAAGATCTACCTTTCATGGGTGTTTGTTTGTTTGTTTGCTTATGAAAACTCCTGGATCCACCAGCTGGAGCCTAGCACAAAAGGCACATATGTAGAATTTTTTAAAAATTGAGTATCAGAACTGGACAGAACTCACAATTCTCCCAAGCTGAAATTCACTCCTGGGGTAGTATCCGTAGGAGTCCTTACGCATGCATGGCCAGCTCCATCGGTCCACGTACATGCATGCCCATCTCCACCAACCAAAGAGTACGCATGGCCCCTACCGCTACCAGCTGTGATGTAGCGGTTCCAGGGGCAGGTGTCGAAATGAGTGGGGACACTTGTTCCTTGAAGGCATGACCTGGTTACCCTGTGTTTTCTTCATTTTAGAAGTATAATTTAGGATGTGGGGCGGAGAAAGAGTCATTTTGTTGCTGCTATTATTAAACAATTGTGAGTCAAAATTCTTTGCGCAATCTACTGCTAATCATTCAGCGATCTAGTAGTAAACCATGACTTACCTTCTCCCTACCCCTGATTTAGCTTACATTCCTCTAGATTGAATTATATCTTAAACACTGTTCTTGCCTTGTAGAGTGGGTTTTTGTGTGTGTTACTTTTGTGTTACTTTCTAGGGTGTGAGGAGAAACAGCAAAATAAGTAGTCTGCTTTGAACTAATATTTATTATTGACTTGACATCTCTAGTTGTCCCAAACAGAGCCTGTTCTTCCTATTCTACTGGAGCGTCACACCTTAATTTTTTTTTTTAAAAAAAAAGGCATAGCATCTGTCATAAAACTTTCATTAGTTATCAGTGACCAGAAGGTCTAAAATACAGGCAGGTTCCCTCTTCTATGAAGAAGAAAAATCTTCAAGTTAAAAGTCTTTTAAAAAAATTATTATGCACCAACCAACATCAAATATGTGTTGCATATACAAATATAACGTTAAATCCAGATATTAACAGGAGGACTAAATACCAACCTAATGCATATCTATTACCTTCCTCCTTAGACAGCAACCAAGACATCTGTATGTCCAACATATAACCCCATGAGTTAAGCCTTTTAGATGATTCTCTAGAAGAGCTCATCTGATTGGATTTCTTAATGGCCATGATGAGATAATGTATACATTTCATCTAAAGGAACCCTTCCTTGTTTTTAGCAAGCCTTTTTGGGGAAGTAGGGGAAATTTGCCATTTTGTTCATACCACATATTTAATTGTTGTGCTGATTTTGTTGTTGTAGAAATGTACTTGTGACACCCCCACCCTCAGGACATAGTTGAATTCTGTTTTAAGAATGAAACCTACTTCAGCCAGTGAACACCGATTACTGTTGCAGGAGTAGGCAAGCAATGCCTTCCAGATGTTTTGGACTACAGCTCCCATAATCCCTGACCATTGGCTATGCTGGCTGGAGCTGCTAAGAGTTGTAGTCCATCACATTTGAAGGTCACCAGGTTAGGGATGGCTGATTTTTAGGATGTCTTGTAAATTTCAAATAAAAATTCCACACAACAAACTACATCAGCCAAGTTTTCGTGTATTTTTTTAAATATAGAATGCTCCACCAGTCTGCATGTTACTCCCTCTGCATATGTGCTGCCAGATGTGTGTGTGTGTGTTTTTTAAAAAGCATGTCAGCCCTTTTACGTCTGGCTAGAGTTCATCAGACTGATAACTTGGCAATTTGTAGACACGAACAGGATGAGGAAATCTGTTTCCTTCCTGGAACCTTGTATCTGAGCAACATTCCGACACCACATCTAAGACCTTTTAGTGTTTATAAAATAAAATATTTTCCTATCCAGACAAGGGCATCAGGTCACTTGATCTGGAAGGTTTCATGTTATGCTAGGAGTCCTATGAAGAAAAAGTGAAAACTCTCTTGCATTTGTGAGTGTGGGGGGCCCTTTCCTTTTATTTGAAATGTACCCTTTCGGCCTGTATTGGTTACGTATTCGAAGCCGGTTCACACAGTCCCCCAGTATGAGGGCGCTGCACGTGGAGGGCCTGGATGCAGGGCGCTCGCTTCCCTCCTCCCTGTCGGAAAGAGCCATCAGCTCCTCCAACTACCTGTTGCCCTGGGACTGCAGAACATTCTGTGGCCCCAGCCATCAGCCAAAGGAACAAGAGCCACCAATTGCTGTTCAATACAAGAACACCAGCAAAGGGAGGTCAGCCTGGCTTGAAGTGTGTTTAAATGCCCGCTTAAAGCTCAACATCTTGTTTTGCCCTTGAAGTTCTGATCTTCCCCTCCACTCTGTTTCCCTTGTGTGTCTTCTCATTTTAGTTTGTAAGACTGCCTGTCTCTTTTATTGCTATGGAGCCACTTTGGGAGACAGTAATCGTTTGAAAAGTTGGGATAAACATGCAGTAAATAAATATAGATGCAGTGTGTGAAGAATGCCACATGTGTTCCATATGTATATTCCATAGGAATGATCTGCCTCCTTTAATTTTGTGTTTATGGGGTGGGGCTGGGGCTTCAGCTCTCTTTGCCTAAATAAGTTACAACCTTCAAAGTTCATATACTTCTGTGTGTCCTGTCCAGATGTAACACACCAAGTGTTTCTCTGCTATTTGGTGATAGTCTTTGTTCTCTCTATGTGAAACAAAGGGGCTGCTTCTAGGAAAAATGGCCTTAAATTAAGTTGGTCAGGGAATTGACTTAGTCTGGCCCTTTTAGAAACAAATACTCCACGAAGTTAAGTCATCGGTGCCTTCTGTTGCATTCCAAGTTACTTGTTCACTAAGATATCTAACAGAAGACATTTGAGCTGTGTGTCTTAATATACAATTTCTTTATAAGAACATAAGCATATGGAAGATGTCATTCTATTTTTTTTCAGTATAAATGTTTTGTAGTGTACATAATTGACAAGTAATGGGTTCCTACTTCTATAAATAGCCTCTTTTGATGGGTTAAGTCAGTCTTCACCAATATGGGGGCCTTCAAAGATTTTGGTCTGTAACTCCCAGCATTTCTATTGACCATGCTGACTGAGGCTGATGGAAGTTGAAGTCCAAAACATCTGGAGGGCACAAGTTGGAGATGGGGAAGGTTAGGTTAAACAGATGAAATTGCTCTTGGATCATTAACAGTGCAATCTATACATGTCTTCTCAGGAGTAAGTTCAATGGGACTTACTCCTAGATAAGTGTGCCTAGTATAGCAGCCTAACTTTTTATAACGTTTCTGAATATTGGATGCAACAAAAGCTTTAGCAATGTACTGGAGCTACTGTAGGTAATAATGGCTTCTATTTTGAGCTCCCAAAGTATGAATTGGCACAGGAAAAGCAAACAAGCTAAATAAGCATAATCTTCAATACATTCACTCACACACACACACCCTTACTTTCTTGCCCACTGTAGAGGTGTCTTTTCACAATTTTGCATAGCTGTGTCACTAATTAGGAACTCATCTCTTGAACAGATATCCAGTTTGCTGTATTGGTACTTCTTCACCTAAGCAGCAGTCCTTGTATATTTGTATGTTTTTATATGTCATTTGACCATCTCCAGCATGTCACTGATTTGGCTTTTTCAGAAAGGAGGCTTTTATATTTTTCGTAATGGTGTAAAAAAATCCCAGTTAAACAGGAAAAGAAGGAACAGCCTATAATTGCATGTTTTTGCTCTCCCATCACACATGTGATCATTAGGAAAGAACTGAGCTGATTTAAAAATGGAAAATTCCTAAGGAGAAGGGGCCAGCAAGAAAATGAATCGCCATTCCAGAAGCTTATTCCTTTCCTTAATTATACTTTAAAAGATTTCACACGTTCTCGTGATTCACTGCTTCCACCATGAAAACTCCTTTTTGCTACTACCTGGCCAAGGACATTGTCGCAGGACTGCTGTACATGACAGGGGCATATGTTATAGTCACATGGAGGAAAAGACTGGCTACTATATTAAAAATAATAATCTTAACTTCTCTCAGGCTAATGATGACAAGTATCCAAGTCACAGAAAGGTTGTATTATCTAGCTTTTATCCAATAGACTGTAGCTCAAGCTAGTATGAAGCAGTTAATTTCAGTAGGGCAGATGTTAAGCACATGCTTAACCTTCACCAGATCATACTCTTCGTTTTGAGAGTATTGTCAGTTTACTTTTATTTGTGTGACATTAGTTTTTAATAGTGCAATCCCATGCATTTTTATTCAGAAAGTGAGATTGCAGCCTAAATTAGCCTTTTTGATCAGATGTATTTGTTATATTTTGGAAACTTTCTTACACCCTTTTCTTTTTTTAAAATATCTTAAAATCTCATAGGATTATTTTTCTTTCCTTCGCCTGTAGCTATTATTTTGCTTTCTTTATTCTCACCCGCCTTAGTTGTGATCCAATATCCAGTGCGCATTCATTTTCTAGTATGTTGGCAGCTCTGTACTAAAGCAATCTGCCAGATATTTGCTCTGGGCAATGCGTAAACTGATTAACCACCCCAAAATGTTCCTCTAAGTACAAGCAAACCATCAATGTTGTATTTCAGGCTTGTCTCATGTTCAGAACAAACTTTGTACTCATCACCACTGGGATATGGAAGTACTGCAGCAGCCCTGGCCTACACTGGACCCAGAATATGTTCAGAAGCCAGATATTGTGGAAGTGTCAGTTCTGGTAAGGGCATGTACTGTTACTTCAACTGCTATCAGTAAGATGTATGTAAATATTCTTGAACAACCCCAACCTCATTTGACAATAGAAGATCATGTCTCGGAAAACCTGATGCCACAGAGAAGCTGAAACTTAGCAGGTACAGACTTCATAGGCAATCTGGATGAGAAACCATTGGGAGCCCTAAATAAGAGTAAGGTGTGTGTGTGTGTGTGTGTGTGTGTGTGTGTGTGTGTGTGTGTGTGTGGATAGATAGATAGATAGATAGATAGATAGATAGATAGATAGATAGATAGATAGTCTGCCTTTAAAAAAAGGAATGAAAAGAAAGCTCTTGGCACATACAGCTTCTTGTGTTATTGAAACTCAGTAATACGAGGCATATTTTAAAGTCAAAGGCCTTAAAGAGCTATGTAAATATTAAAATTGTGTTTTTCTGGGCCTAGCAAGGTTTGTTTCTTTGAAAGCTATAGTGTCTCATCGGGTTAGCCTGTTTGAGAGAGTGCCTGAATGCAGGGTAGGCAGATGTACTGTATTGATTTAGTATCCTTCATTTTAAAATCTTTTCTCAGCTAGCCTGAGTAGCTAACGCCAGAGAAAATGGTAGATCCACCCTTTTAGGGGTTGGGCATCCTGAGAAGCATTTTCTACTTGGATTATTTTACAAGCAGCACTAACGAGCAGTTTTGGAATATGAAGTAGAGTGGCAAGCTTAGCAGAATAAGAGCGCAATCCCATGCCTGTTTAGACAGAAAAAAAGCCCCACAACTCCCAGCATTCCCCAGCCAGCCATGGGAGTTGTAGGACTTTTTTCTTTCTAAACCGGCATGGGATTGCGCCTTAAACATCTAAAGCAAAGTTATGGCCCGGGAAAGACATTAGGCAGTGGTTTACTCAAACAAACACAATGCTTCCTTTCTCCCACAATGAGTGAGTGTGTTCCTTCTCTTTTTTAACCCCCAGGACAATGCACACATTAAGATGGCAGGATTTTCTTTTCATGTGTATGCTAGTGTTCCTTCAGAACACATGTAAAATGTGAAGGGGATATGCACATATCCAAACATGTAGTAGACATGTTGCACACAGTTGTGATGCATACTCTCATAGCTTGGAGACCTGTATCTCCCCTTCATTCTTTACGAATTCTCTATAGGGACCACTGATTTAAACATGCCTGTGATGATAATATGGAAATTGGGCCCCATACATATTCTTACAACCGCATATTCGTTTGTGCACACAGACATTTCCACATACTGATGAAATGGGGTAGTGGAAAAGCTGAGAATATACTCAGTTATAGTATGCACTTCTTTCTGCAAGTCAAGATAAGCAGGCGAATTATAGCTGTTACAAATGTTGTTTTAACAAAACTCCAAAAGTGAGTTGGTATTCTAAGCCAAAATCTAACATTTGTCTCAGTACTCAGGCTAATGACATGTTGGCTTTCCCAGACAATTGTAGTTCTATCTATGCTGATGTAACATACTCCATTATTTCCATTTGGTACTGGATCTGTATCTGCCCATATTCAGCCCAAAGTACCAAAACAAAGCAACATAAAACAGATCGCTGCACATTTGGCTTCCGTGCTGTAGACATAATGAAAGATCTGATTGTCTGCTGCTCTAGGCTTTATTGCAGGGTTGTGTCAGCTGCAGTACATCATAGCATCTGGGACTGTGTTTTTAAGAAGGAGACTGGTGTTACCTGGTAGCAGCTTGACAGACTAGAATTGAAAAACAGAATGTTGAAAAAATTTAGGGCCTATCAACTCTGGAATTAAATGTACACATTGATTTCAGGATTTACTCTTTGTTTATTTATTTAGGAAATGTATCCCCCATATTTTGATTAGGAATTGTTTGTCAAGGCCAGGCCCTCCAACCATACCTGAATCCAGGCCCAGAGAGTGGGTTATCCAACCCAGGGTCCCTGCATGCCTCTGCTCCCCATTCTGTGCTTGAAGAGGACTCTTGAGGCCTCACCAGCAGGGCCAGGTTTGAGAGAACCCTCTGGTTGTCCCCATCCTCTATTGGTGAACCCTAATGGCTTTACTTGAATGAGAGTAGCAGAAATAGTACTCTGAGCAAGCACCATTGTACCCTTCATTTTAATTCTTCACAATGCCTCCAATTTAGTGTTGCTTTTGAGCGTTGTGGGAAATCAACATGGCAGCTACACCCAGCACTACTTGGGTTCTGCTCCCGGTACTATCTTTACTCAAGTTGGTCTGTAAATCTTGAAAATTAATACTTTCAAGTTGTCTAGAAAATCTCTTTAAAAACAACCAGTATCTACTCAGCTTCTCATTAATCATAGAATAGTAGAGTTGGATCCAGCTTGAATCCACTGCCTCTAGTGTGGGAGAGCCCATGATCTCCCTAAGGAATTGGTTCCATTGTCATACTGCTTTAACAGTCAGGAATTTTTTCCTGATGTCCAGCTGGAATCTGGCTTCCTGTAACTTAAGCCCATTCTTCCATGTCCTGTACTCTGGGATGAATCAGTCTATCTCTGACTTTTTAGAAATAACTTCTCTTTAAAACAAAATTCAATTGGATTAGGTTAGTGTAGGGCTGTACATACAATGCATAAGTATGCATATGCTAGTATAAAATGACAATAAAAAGGTCAAGGCAAAGTGACATAAACTTAACAGAGGCTGAATTAATGGATTGAAAGTTTTAAATAATATCTGAATGTACGTCATCATGAATTCTGTTCAATACTAGTAAATAGAGGCAAATGCACTGGTAAGTAAGATGTGAGGGGGCCTATTTTTAGATGTCTCCTTTGGTTCTCATCTGTGCTTTGTGTTTTCAGATTAACAACAAACCCTGTGGTAAAGTTGGTGTACCTCAGGAAGTAGCCCGAGATGCCGAAGCGGTTCGTGAACTGGTTGTTCAAAGTAAGCTGGGAACGGAATATCTTCAAGGACGTACAGTTACAAAGTTCTTCTTGTCTCCTCGAACTGCCCTCATTAACTTCCTCGTCCAGGAATAATGGGAAGAGCTGTTTAACTGGTTGAGCAAATTCATCAAGAGAAGAAGTCTTTATTTCAGAGCAAACAAGTAAAACAAAAATACTACCTGGGAGCAGAAAATTGAAAGGGCTGGAAGAAGAAAGATCTAAAGGGGAGGGGTGAATCAGTGAACAGTAAATTGTATAAAATCAGTGACTATGTGCAGTTCTACAGATATTTCTCTGGAAATCATGTAGAAAAACTAACTTTTATTGACGTTGCAAGATGTGAGCAAAGTGTTGCAATATTTGGTGCAGGATTTATCAGGATATTCTTATTTCTCTAATTGAAATTGCTGTTGTTGCAACACTGCAATGCTGTTCTTAAAATATGTATAAAGAAGCAAGACCTTTTTAGTAGTTCGTTCCTGAAAATAATGTGTGCTAGTAAATCCAGCATTCCTTTTCCTAGTTTTACTGATGGCATTCAGATTTGTTCAGCAGAGTAAAGTCATAACAATTTTTTCCCCAAAAAAAACTTTTGTTGCATTTTTCACCAATTCCCACCGAGCTCACCAACATAGCACAAGGAAATGAAAATGACTTCTAAGTAGGGGAAAAAATCTTAAATTATCACTTCCTTGTTTCAAAGGAACAAACTGGTAATAGATCAAGTCCAGGCACTGCAGCGTTGCCAAGGGACAGCCATACATGCCAGTCCTAGTCTTTTGTTTAACTCTGATTCTCACACAGCTTTAGACATTGGACAAGAATGGAAGTTGTTATCTTGTCAGTGCAATTTATAATCTGGAAATAAAAAATGAGGTGCCTTTCAAGTGTGGAGAGTCAATGATGTGCTTCCACAGCATACATAGCAATTCACTTGGACCAATGCTGCCACTTGGCTAGTACAATACATCAACTGTTCTAGGCACAGGAAATGTGTAACGCTGTATAACGAGAGGGAACAAGCTTCAGTTTTCCTGGCTTGGGTCCTTCGCTGCCGCATCTTTATTCCACAGAACTAAATGTGGGACTGTTGGTCTTTAGAGTTCACAAGCCATGAGTCATAAATCAGCTGCCCATCTTGATAGTTTGGAAACCAACCCCCAAATGCATGGCTGCTATCTCTTAGCCCTTAATCTGTCCTGTTAGCTTGGGTTGGCAAATACTACAATTAAATAATATTATTTAGGAAACGCCTGAATAATACTATTATTATTCTATTATTCAGTATAATAATAGTATAATAGTATAATAATACTATTATTATTCTATTATTCTAATACTATTATTCAGGCGAACAAGACTGGAACAGCAAGGGTTTGCTCTTCTCCACCTGAACGGTGTTTCAGAAGCTAATGTCAGATTCTAGGAAAAGGATTTTATAGATATAATAGATTTACTAGGTCGTTAAAAGCCGGTTGTGGAGAACATCTCTGAGTGTGCAGTGGGGGAGACCCCATCCATAATCACCATCATGTTGATTTCCAAATATGCTCAAAGTAGCTCACAAGAACAATAAAATCAGTATATAGGTACATCAAGCACATTTCATAAATATAATATTGTATCCACATTAGCAAGCTACCAAGATTACTGTTAAATATGTCCTGCTGAACTGTCCACAATTCTCAAGTGCATGACAAGCCTTTTCATGTACTCAGTTCTCTGCTCTATATGTAGCTTTAATTCCGGGTGATGAAGTTGAACTGCAGGCTTTATTCAAGTTACTGAGCTCTTTTTGCTGACCGTCCTCTTCTTGGGACTCTTTGAGTTATTGAAATCACGACACTCATGAAAGAATTTTCCTGTATTTGCAATAAGATTTCTGTGCAGTGCAGTAGGGCGTCATAGTGTGTGTCTGGCTGTTAGTGTGCTCTAAATTTCACTATACCTACCGATCTTTCTTTATTATTATTATTATTATTATTATTATTATTATTATTATTATTATTTATTTATTTATTTATATAGCACCATCGATGTACATGGTGCTGTACAGATAACACAGTAAATAGCAAGACCCTGCCGCATAGGCTAGTTAGTAGACCTTCTAGACAGGATTAAACCACTCTTTTATTCAAAACCTAAAACTGATCCCATTTCATAGCCTCAAGAGTTTTCATTCGAAGAGCTCTGGTCTGATTCCAAACAGAACTTGCCTCAGTATTGGGTGTTTAGTCTCTTTCATTTTAATTAAAGCATAGCTTTATCCTGTCTGTGTCAGGCGTTCGAAAGTCTGATTCAAAGTCTCTGATGCAAATATTTAATCAGTGTTGCAAAGATAGCTTTAAGTACAAGTTGCACCTATTAATGAATGGTATGTGCCTAGTCTTGGCTTAGTTTTAAACATGCATTCATCTTGATATGCATGTGTGTGTATATATTTTCAAATAGCTGTCGAACAAAATGTCAAAAAGCTATAAATCAATTTATAAACTAGTGGGTTTCTGGACCTACTTGGGTTGTTTTTTTCTAGGATCTCAAGGACTGTCAACTCAAGTCCAGGGCGAACTAGTGGCCTGGAGGGTTAACTTAAATGTACACCTAGCAGAATTAAGGAAAAGCACATGGTTCAGAACAAGTTTCAGTATCAAAACTGAGCTTGCAGTCACAAAAATATTCCTGATTTTACACTGTGCAGCCTAATTTTGAGTGGGGAGTTGCTGCTGCTGCTGCTATTGATAAAGAGTCAGAAGTCAGAAATACTTGCATATTTATTTATTACACATTTATACTGCCCAACAGCCAAGGCTCTCTGGGCAGTTTACAATTAAAACCATTGTATACAAAAAACAAGATTAAAACTTTTAAAAAGTCATATAAAAATAGAATAAGTTGCAGTCAAAGAAAAGCTTGTCCAAAAAGGATATTACATTTTCCGCCTCCCAAACCGCACAAGGGAGGGTTTTTCAGAGGGTGAGTGCCGCTACAGAGAAGGCCCTTCTTCATGACGATATTCTGTTTGTCTTGGAATGACGAGTAGGGCCTCCTCTGGTTATCGTAATTGTTATATATAGGTGTCTATCTACTGCAAATCAGCCAGAGAAAAACCAGTAGATCCTGATACCTCCTCCCACTCCTGTTCTAGAGTCCCCTTGGGCCTGATCATTCTAAACCATTTCATCAATATATTGTCTCATCCAGTGGAGGCTGGTGCCTCCAATGCTAGTGGGGTGTTGAATGTGCTCCAGGTTTCAGTCAGAACTCTAAAGGAGCTATCCCAGGCACTTGCAATAGCAGATGAGGCCAGTGGAGGCTGGTGGCTCTGATGTCAGTGCACCTGCCTCCATTGGCCTCACCTGCTATTTCAGAGCAAGGAGGAAAATGTTAGGCAGGGTTTTCTGCTTTCTCAGTCTCCACTTGGAGTTAAAGTAAAAATAAATAAATCTAAAATGCACTGTTTGAGATGCTAGAGAACATTTCTGTTTAATAATAGTAGCAAATAACCTTTAAAAGAAGTATTCCCTTAGGAATCTTGCTCCTCCCAGTATTCCATAAATGAGAAATGCTGGCAATGGTCTTTCAGGCTGTGAGAGGTTGTTGTAAGGAGTTTCCCTAAACCCCAGTCCTTCAGGAAAAAGAAAAGAAAAAACCTTTGGTCAAAAATCAAAATGAACTGGAAAAGAATGTTAATTAGCACTTTGCCGATTGTTCTCTACCCTAAGCGATTGGCCGTGCTTTGCTGAAAGTGCTGGGATTTCTCACATATGCGATGCTGGGGCTTGGTTTTGCCTGGTAAGCAACATGCTCGATTAGAGAAGGCTGAGGGATCACAAAACAGCCTTTATGTGTTCCTGTAGTTTTCAGCGCAAACAAGGAAGGAGAGGGCGGGTAGAGAGGGAGGGTGAGCATCCTCGACTTAATGCTCCAAATGTCTGAAAGATCAAACCAGGCCTTTAGGAAAGAGGAGTTCTCTTTGGCGAGTGACTAGGTGCTGAGGTTTATCATGATCAAAGGAATGGGTTTGCAGCTTTGAGGACAGGTTTCTTCCTCTAATGCCTGTTTGCATTGCAAAGTATTGGACAAAGCAGGCTTCTCTAACCTGCTTTTCAGACTACAACTCCAGGATTCATGACCATTGGCCATGCTGGCTGGGGCTGATGGGACCCAACCAGGACACCAGGTTTAGGAAGGCTGCGACAAAGCCATTGATGCTAGCTGGACCTTATCCCAACTATGCTAGACTGACTTAGTTCACACGTTGTCTTTGCCCCGGGGCTGCTCTGAATCTGCACCTCATCGACTGTATGATGCAGCCACCAATTCAGAGCCACCACTGGGCAAAGAGCTGAAGATGCAGAGCTGAAAAGTCAGGGACGTACACTGACTTCCTGACTGAGTGAGGTCAGTGCACCTCTTCCCTGTCTGTTCTCGCTTGAGTGTTGCTTGGGCGGGGGGGGCATTCCCAGGCGGAAAGCGACCTGCCATTGGTTGGTGGGCCTGAGGCCGCTGAGCCTAGTGGCCGCCAGAAAGCATGTGCTGCCCCCCTCTGTCTGTATAACTTGCCGCCACCCCACACCAGTGAAACCGCGGAGTTTGGCAGTTAGGATATAGATAGGCAGAATCTCCTCTATGGCTGGCTGGTCATTACAGCCTGCAGCCAAAAGCATGGGATGCTGAGATATGAACACAAGCTGGGTTGGAAAATAATGTGGATGTACCTCTTTCTCAAACAGCAGCCTCCAGGTTCTTAAAGAGAGGGAGGGCTACACATCAAAAGAAGGAGAAAATGCATAGGGTTGGCTATCTATCATAACGCTGGCCATCTGCCAGTAAAACAAATCATTGGTGGAATGAATCTGTCCTCCTCCTTGAGCCCCCCCCCCAACTCTTTTCAGTGGTGAAGGAGAGCATAGAGAAGTAACGTTGGGTGAGCAGAAATTTGTACACATAATGTTGGACTTAACCCATAGCTCATCATCTGGGTTCTCATGCCTTGGATTCTCAGACCCGTTAAACGTGCAGTTTCAAGCTGATGAGGTGTATTGGGGGCTGTCTTCACGGCACCCGGGTGGTGCAACTCCACCGCCAAACCCCACGCTATCTCTGGTGTGCACTGGCGGCAAGTTGTTCTAACAAGGGGAGGCAGCAAGGGCTTTCCAGCGCCCCATAGGTTTGCTGAGCCCACCTCCCCCTCCCGTGGCTTCTGGCGACCAATAGGAGATTGCCTTTCACCCAGGAACACCCCTGGAGTGGCTCTGAGTGAGGACAGACCAGCGGAAGAGCTGGGCTAACCTTGATCTGGCTGGAAAAGTAGGGTTAAGTCCCCGACTTTTCAGCTGCGCATCTTCGCCTCTTTGCCCTGGGGTGGCTTCGAATGTGCGGCTGTGTCATCTAACCAACACAGTGTGGACTCAGAGCCACCCTGGGGCAAAGACAACATCAAGACAGCCCTCTAGTTAAGAGAATGAGCCATGAGCCAGGAAATGCTCCGTTCAAAATCTGATTTGCCCATTTGTTCACCATTCCATAACATCTGTGTGCAGGGGGGTTAGTGTGGGATTGGTCAAATGGCAAAATATTGTCTAACTAAAACCTTACAAAACAGATCAAGAAAGTTTCATAGTATGTCAATTCGAATGTGGTCTATATTGAATATTCCTACTTTTGCACTGCTTCATACAGTATTGCACTGTTTCATACCGGGCAGGATCTACACCAGTGGTTCCCAAAGTGGGCGGTATTGCCCCCTTGGGGGGGGTGGGATTGCATAGGGGGGCGTTAAGAGGCAAAGGGACGGCAGGGGGGCGCTGGCGGGGGGCGCTAACAGGTAAAGGAGTGGCAGGGGGTGCTCGAGGTGGTCTCTCCAGAAGGGCCTAAAACCCAGGGACCGAGCAGGAAAGAGCGGCAAATTCAGCTGCTCTCCCCACACCGCTCCTGCTCAGGAAAGACTTTCTCACTCACGCAGCCGCTCTCTCCTCCCACCAGAAGTAGGGGGTGGGGGAAGCGCCCACAGGAGGCAGCGGAGCAGGAAACGGGTGAATTCAGCTGCTCTGCCCACTCTTCTAATGCCTAGGAGGGCCCAGGGCTTCTTTCCTGCTGGAGCCACCGCCGCCTGCTCGCTCGCTCGCTCCCTCGGCCAGAGCTGCTCCCTCCCACAAGCTGCCCCGGCAGACCTCTCGCGATAGTTGCTGCACAAGGCGGGAGCAGCAGCCCTGCGGCGGAGAGGAAGGAGCATGTGGAGGACGGCGGGCGGCAGAGCAGCTGCCATGAACAGCAGTCAGCCGGCAGGCTGAGTGGGGAGCAGGACTGCTTGTGCTGCTGCTGCAAGGTATCACCAGGCTCCTTTCCCCCATCAGGAGTTGCAGATTGGGGCCATCTCCCCTCTGAGCTGCTGCCCTCCTGTCGTAATCAGCCCGGCAGCTTTTGTGAGGCTTGGGGGGAGGGGGGTTGGAGAGAGAGAGAGATGCTGTGTGTCTGTGTGTGTGCTCCCCCCCCCAAAAAAAATCTGGACTACAACAGGATTGGGAGAGAAAAGAAAAGGGGGAGGGAGAGAGAATTGCAATTCCCCAGGTCTTTCCTGGCTAAAGAAGATTCAGCAGCACCTTTTCCCAGAATGCTTGCTGAAACAATTCCTATTTGCCCTTGCTTATTTCAGGGTGTCCAACCCCCTTTTTTCAAGAGTTCTTTTGGTAAACATGGTATGTGTGTATCTTGTGTCACCATAAAAACAGAGCTGCAGCACAATCCTAAGTATGTCTACTCAGAAGTAAGCCCCACTGAGATCAATAGAACTTACCCTGAGGTAAATGTGCATAGGATTCAGCCTGAAAACGAAGAGAGGGTGAAAAAAGGACAGGAGAAAATGAATTGTAGAAATAGAATAGCAAGGTAACTATGGGATATTTAACCATATTTAAAGACAATAAGTACAGTAAAATTAGTGCCCCTCTACTTCAGTCCCAGCCAGATTTTCCATAGGAAAGCTCTGTACCAGGTGGCAGATAAATATTTTTAAATTTTAATTAAAATACATTATCCTTTCCTATAACAAAATGGTGCTTACTCCTAAGTAAGTGTGTTCCACTGAAGAAGGAAATCCTATTTGATTCCTGTATTCATGCTAGTGTGACATGATAAGTTAAAGGCACAATTTTATGCATGTTTAGACAGAAAAAAGTCCTTCAACTCCTAGAATCCCCTCTAAATGGGAAGCACCTGCCCCAGGCTTGCCGAGCGAATGCCTCTGTTTGCAGCCAGCATGGCAGGGCACACCAATTGGATTTTGAATAAAGTATTCAATTAATTGTTACTGTTTTGAATTTTATTGTTATTATCTTCCTTGGTGGGTCGTTGAAAACCACTATTCTGAATAATGATTTTTATAGGGTAGGGTAGGGTGGCACTGGGCATGAGTTTGTGGAACCAAGGGGGTGGTGACCTGAAAAAGTTTGGGAACCACTAATCTACACTAATGCTTATAATGGTTTATGACGGTTTTGACAACTGTTCAGGCCCAGGACACATTACATATACTGTTTTCAAACCATTTTAAATTGTTGTATCCTGCTTGGTGTAGATCTGGCCCTGGATATATTTTTACCCTTCTGTAGCTGTTTGCTGTGCTGAAGCTCAGCAGCAAAGGGTTGGTGGGGTTTTTGCTACCAAATTCATCAGCAAAGCAGTGTCAGGAGTGCAGCCTCAGGCCAGAGCATCCAAGAGGTCGAAAATGGCTCCCAAACTCCCCTAAAGTTGCCCACCTCTGAACGAAAGCAAACTGTGTAACAGGTTATCATGTGATGAAGGAAGGAGAAATAGTCTTCAGTGAGAAAATATATTTTACGTAACCAAGGAAGTTATAGCAGCCTGAAGTGGTATCATTGGCCATTTAGCAAAAGATTGTTACAACTTCCCTTCTAGAGAAAAAACAACAACATCCCAGTGATGATCAACCGAAATATTATCTCCCCTCCCTGCCCCGCCCCCGCACAAACATTTCTAAAAAATAAGCAGAATCCATCAGGAAGTTTTTCCTGCCCATGATCCATTGAAATGAATGGATCTCTACAAGTGCACAATAGTGTTCTTGCACAGTGACTGTTCATTTCAGTGGGGGGTTTGGGCCAGAAATTTTCCTGTAGATAGTGTTGATTTTAATCCATGTATGGTCTTCTTTGGAGTCCTTTGGGGATTGTACAAATCGAACATGGATACAGTAAAATCTTCACTCTAAAACTTTCCTTTGTGTGGGAGGCACGCGGGATCAACAACTGGTCAGCATGAACCGCCTCAGGCATCCCAGTGGCTAGATGCATTAACAATGTCCCTTGACACCATCCAAGATGAGTTAGGTCGAAGGAAAAACAGGATAACAATCCTTTTAGCCAAAGATCGCAAAGAACAAAACACAAATCATGGCACAGTGCATTATTTGCAAACTGTAGATCATGTGAAATGGGATTGGCACAATTTCCCAAATCAGCATAGCTCTGGGAGCTATTTTTCGTAACTCTCCATTTTCTCAGATCAAGTCTAATCATCAGGATCCCTCTGGTTGCCAGTGGAGGTCAAGTTCAGGAACTACAGAGGTGGAGTGGCTGAGAACAAGGATCTGGCTTAATTAAGTGATGAAGCTGTGAAGTGATAGCACAATTGATCCAGCTGCTGTTGATGGTCAAATGTTGAGCAAGCCCATGAAGAAGCAGAAATATGATATAGAGTGAGTCACAAAAGCAAAAGCAGCCTGTTGCTTGGCTTTCATCACAAGGCCTGGAATGCCACCATCCACAGTTTATACAACTGTGTAAACAGTGTCAACAGTGAAAGACCTCGTGCTCCGTGTATATAAGGTCCCAGTCAAAGAAGACTTCACAGCCTGTGCTTGTCCCTGTTACCCATATGGATCACTGGGAGATCACTTGGGATGGAGCATTCAACACTTCTTCGGTTGGTGGGGGGGAATTAGAAGTGGGGGCACTGAGCGTGCATTCCACAGAATTCTCAAGCCACCAGGATTTGCTCCTTTAGTGACAGTCACACAAATTCAGGGCTGGCCATCCCATTAGGCAGAGTGAGGAAATCGCCTTAGGCAGCAGATGCTGGGAGATAGGGCCGGCCCAAGGTATTTTGCTGCCTGAGGCAAAGAACAAAATGGCACCCTCTCCGACTCCATGTACAAAAGCTGACTGGACTATTTTTTCAACACTGCCAATGGAAAAGCATCCTCCACTGCCCCTAAAGGCAGCAGTTTAGATTAGGGGACACAGAGCAGACTGCTTGACATTCAGTTCTCTCCTTGCTGCTACCTCTCAGCATCTGCTGCCTGAGGCGACCGCTTCACTCTGCTTAATGGTAGGACTACTGGGAGGTGCTGAAGGAATGACCTATGTGACATGTGGCCTACTCTGCACTCTCTAAGATAGCCTTCTGCCTTCCGTTGCACGAAAGGGCCAGGCAGCTCCAAGTACCATTAATTCTGGGAAAGACCAGTCAATTAAATTTATAAAAAAAGTATAATATAACCCCTTTCTTTGAAATAGACCAAAGTTCAAGCCTTAATAAATTGTCAGCCGATTGATTTTTGCGCATCCCTGGGGCATATCATTCTCTGAGAAAATTCTCCAATAAAATGTTCTGCGGCTCACATTTCCAAGAAGCAAAAAAATAATAATTTCCCTCATCTATGATTAAAATTCTGTGTATGAATAACAACAAACCTAGTTCTGTCAACAAATTGGATTAGCTGGTCCAAGCTAGCCTGTATATATGTGGATCATTTGAAGATAACTGTCACTAAGATAATTTCAAATTAAACAGCAGTTGTCTTGACAAGCCCTGAAGAGTTTAATTGTAATGAATTTCCGAAACTTCCACGGTTCTAGCTCATTTCATCTCCAAATTGCTGCTCCTCAGAGAGCCTGTATGTACAGATCGCCAGAGCTACAACTGCAAATTGGTTTACTTAGTGTTCAGAGGACATAATTCTTCTTTTATGTCCAAACAAGCAGATGAAAATTGAATTAGACATTACAAAAAAAAAGCCATCCACACAGTGACTGGAACCACAGAAATATCCAGGGTTGCCTTGCTATTAGGCAGCCACCTCAGGCAATAGTTACTGGGAAGGCAGGATGGTGGCAAGGTATTGAAAGACAGTGCTGTATATGCAATCTGCCTTGCACCCTCTAAACCAGCCTGTTGTCTTCAGGTGCAGTAGAGGACGCGGCCATTTTGCCAAAGTTGAGGTAATTCAACTGCTAATTGGGCTCAATTTTGTACATAAAAGGGAAGGCAGGGTGGGGCATCTTGTCCTTCACTTCAGGCAGTACAATGTCTTGGGTGAGCCCTGGATACATCCCCCTGAAATCGTGGAGGTTTTTTATTATTATTATTATTATTATTATTATTATTATTATTATTATTATTATTATTATTAAGTGAGGGAATCAACACAGTTTCCACAGCAATCTGGCCAATGTCTAATATTGCAATTTGTGCTTGGATTCAAAATGGCTGATATTGGGGGGGGGGCGCTGCAGCCATTTTGAAAATCAACATGGTCTTCTGAGTTGTTTTTGCAAAAGACCGTTCCATGCGCTCAGCATGCGTGTTGCTAGGGTAGTGTCACACAGAGTGGGCTAAACTTGGCTTTGAAAAGCAGGATTGGGAGCCTCTCAAAGGAATGCTGAAGGTCTCTCTGAGGCAAGTTTCTCAGTACATTCCTATAGATTTTAGGGCAGGTCAGATATTTGCCCTCCCAGCCTTGAAGAGAAACACTCAATGGCTAAGAGCCCAGCAGCATTTGCTTTATTTAGATCTCACTTTTCTTTCAGCAGTCAATCCCTTCATTTTCTATTCCGCCCCCCGCCAAAAAAAAAACCAGGAAAAAAAATCTTCTTCCTGCTTCTCCACATTCTTTTCCCACTCTGCTAGAAAGGGGTTGCAGCGTGTTTTTGCAATTCCAAATCTTCTCATAGGACAGACAGAGAGAGATCCATCAGACAAGTGTTTTGTTGCACGGTCATCACTGGGCACTCACAGATTTTCGCAGGTCCCTCTCACAACACGATCTGCCTCCCCTGAGCCTCCCGCCCCTTCTAGCCTTCTTTACGCGACAAAAACACACCCCAGGAAGTCCGACTTATTTTTAAAGATGGAAGTTGCTGCTATCTCCTGCTGTGTGCAGGAGAAGCAGCGGAATCAAAACGGCCCACTGAAAGGGCCACGTGCACATTGTTTACCCCCTCTTTCAAAAGAGGAAGTAATGAGAGACAAAGGAATGGGCGGAGAAGCGATGGCAAGCAAACACAATTTTCCCCTGTGTGATGATGCTCAGAGAGAGGAAACCTGCCATTCTCCCCACTCCCCCGGCTCTTTTGAACATAGAAGGCATGCTTACTTCTTGAGCAAGTTTCTTTTTTCAAAAAAATTTTTAATACATTTTGTAGCCGCCTTTTATGACTATAATCCTCCTAAAGTGGCTTATAATGTAAAATGTACATATATGTAGGCGCCAGGCGGACCTCTCTGGGGAGCTCGTTCCACAACTGGGGTGCCACAGCGGAGAAAGCCCTCCTCCTAGTAGCCACCTGCCTCACTTCCTTTGGCAGGGGCTCACGGAGAAGGGCCCCTGTAGATGATCTTAAGGTCCGGGCAGGTACATATGGGAGGAGGCGTTCCTTCAAATAACCTGGCCCCAAACCATTTAGGGCTTTAAATGTCAATACCAGCACTTTGAATTGGGCCCGGACCTGGACTGGCAGCCAATGAAGCTGGAAAAGGACTGGTGTAATGTGATCTCGGCGGCCAGTCCCTGTTAGTATACGGGCTGCCCTATTTTGTACCAGCTGAAGCTTCCGGACCGTTTTCAAAGGCAGCCCCACGTATAACGCATTGCAGTAATCCAAGCGAGAGGTTATCAGAGCATGGATAACTGTAGCTAGGCTATCTCTGTCCAGATAAGGGCGTAGTTGGTATATCAACCTAAGCTGATAAAAGGTGCTCTTTGCCACTGAGTTCACCTGTGCCTCAAGTGACAGTTCTGGATCCAAGAGCACCCCCAAACTACAGACCCGATCCTTTAGGGAGAGTGCAACCCCGTCCAGGACAGGGCAAACATCACCTCGCCGGACAGATGAACCACCCGCTAACAGTACCTCCGTCTTGTCTGGATTGAGTCTCAGTTTGTGGCAGTTTTATGGCAGTTTTGTCTAGTTCTCTCCTCCTAATCTTTTTTGCTGCCAGAGCAAACAAAGCCACTTTATGTGTCACGTAACTGTTGGCATCACTCAGAAGAAAAAGAACTGTTTCTGCAAGGGCATTCCTATATCCATGGGTTAACAAGGGTTTCAGGAATCTCTCTCTTGGGTCCCTATACAGAGGGCAAATTAACATGTAGTGAACAATGTCTTCCACTTGATGTTGGCCACAGATGCATAGTCTGCATTCAAATGGCACCTTGTGGTAGCATCCATCCAGAACTGCAGTTGGCATAACTTGGAATCTCAGTTCAATAAAAGCATTTCTTATGGAAAGTGGCCTCAGTTTGGACAAATAGATTTGATTTGATTTATTACATTTATATAATGCCCCATAGCCGAAGCCCTTTGGGCAGTTTACAAAAGTTAAAAACAATGTACATTAAAAAGTATATAAAATTTAAAACTATCAAAAACATAAACAGTATAAAAATAATGGTATCCATTTAAAACAACAGTTCTGGGGTCTGTTAAAAACAAAACAAAAACTTAGCATTGTTAAATGCTGTTAAATGTCTGGGAAAATAGCTGGCTCTGAACTGTTCTGTTTTCAAAAGAGGGAACCACCAGGAGAATTTAGAGTTTTTAGAGAAAGATCTTGGATTTAGAGAAGGATCTTGGAATTGTTGTAGATCAAAAGCATTTCTTAGGGAAAGTGGCCTCAGTTTGGACAAATAGCTGGCTCTGAACTGTTTTGTTTTCAAAAGAGGGAACCACCGGGAGAATTTAGAGTTTTTAATTAGTTGCAGATCCCTCCTAGAATCTATCCAAAATAGCCAATCCCTTAGTTGCTTCTTATCCATATCAAGGACAGGCTTCATATTCATAAACCACTCAGCATCCATGGGATCCCAAGGTGATGTACACAATATCTAAAATAGACAACAAATCCAAAAGCATAAGTTTAAAACAAACAAAAACAAGCCCCAGCTGAAGAGCTGGCCAGGTTTTATGGTATTGGGGCTCACTCAGCAAGTGCAAGGGCAACATAGCCACTGCAATCAGAATAGAAAAAGAGGGGAAAGCCATTAAGGCCATAATCCTGCACACACTTCACCTAAGAGTAAACCCCACTGAAGCCAATGGGGCTTCTGAGCAGACATGTATAGGCTTGCACTGTTAGTGCAACCAGACTAGTGCAACAACTGCTCTGTTGGTGTATACTGGGCAGGTGATTCTCTGTAATGGCTTTGCGTGATGGTTCAAGGAGTCCTCGACAGATGGGGTTTGTTCACAGCCTGAACTGTTTGTCCTGATGTGCTAGAATGATGCTCCAGCTCTCCTGATGCTGCTGATGGATTCTTCATAGGTGGCATCAAACCTTGCCCCCTATTCCTGAGCACTTTTTTAAAAAAATAAATAAAAAGTCTTGTAGTAGGAGGTTTTCGTTCTTCTTGTGTCTTCAAAGAACTATCTATGCTTGTCCAAACCATTAGATTAACCCAGTTCTAAACCTTAATCTAGCCTGCCTTTCTGCTACCTGCTCATCCTTTGGATCAGGATTGATCTGTAGATGTTGAATAAATCTGTTGGAAAATTGGCCCCATGTTGACCTGATATGGGGTCAGAGTTGTCTGAAAAGCAGGATAAAAATGCAGTAAAGAATAAATTAATAAAACAATTAAATAAAACATGGGAAGAAACTGGATGAATAATGTTGAGACTCATATAGCCCATGCTTTAGAGGTGTTTACTTTTACAAGTCTAAATGCATTTTAACTGCAAATAACACAGCTCGTCTGAGTGTAGTTTTGAGGATATTTGTGTGGAGTTTGGGCACTGTCTGCTGATCACATGCATTCATGTGGATGAATCTGGTATGCCAAGGTACAATTTCACATTGTCTCAAAGGCAACTGAAGCTCAGTTGCCCTTCAGAGAACAAGCAAAATTCTTCAAATTCCTTTCGAGAAAGGGTCATGTTTGTTCATTTAGGGTTGAAATGGAAATATTACCCCGTCACATTAAATCCTTCTTTGGGCTTTTCTTTTTTCCCCTTTTCTTTTCTTTCTTTCTCTTGCTTTTTTGCTTTTTCTGCCCCATGGAGATTTGTACTCTACATGAGTGGATGTATTTTTTGTACTGATCAGGAGAGGATTTACGTTGCAGCTGATCTCTATGGCAATCGGAGGAGAGGAATGTTTTCTTTCTATTCCAGTGCACCATAATGGCAGTGAGAGACTTGGTGGTGGTAATTCATAGTAGTTCTAATAGTTGCTTATTGAACTTTGAATGGGGATGGATATGCTTTTTCTAAAATCCACATTCTGTATCAAGAAAAGCCAACATTGTACATCATTAATCTATTATGCAAATTAAGTAAAATGTGTATCCATAAGATTCTTTCCCATAACTTTGCTAACTACCACTTAGGATACATTTATTTTTATTTATTTATTTATTTATTACATTTTTATACCGCCCAATAGCCGAAGTTCTCTGGGCGGTTCACAAAAATTAAAACCATCATAAAACAACCAACAAGTTAAAAACACAAATACAAAATACAATATAAAAAGCACAACCAGGATAAAACCACGCAGCAAAATTGATATAAGGTTAAAATACAGAGTTAAAACAGTATAATTTAAATTTAAGTTAAAATTAAGTGTTAAAATACTGAGTGAATAAAAAGGGGATAATACATGGGGATAAGAGGATTTGGTAGAGCGGTGATTCCAGTACCGTACTTTAAATTTTAATTTATTAGTAGTGTTTTGACCTCACTCTTCAGCTGAAAAAGATTCAGCGCAGTGGAGCAGCGAAATGGGAAGCTTCCCCAGGGGAAGATTGATTTGGAATTATAAGCAGGAAATGTATTTCTTGGCCATGTTAGCCAAACCGCTCATTTGCTGAAGAGCAGGAAATAAGTATCCAAATAAACAACATGCAAAAAGCATTTCTATTGTCACATGTGAAAATGTAATTATAATACATCCTGGTTCTAGGAAAATTGAGATTAGAGGTTAATTCACTAGAAGCATCAAGGCAAAACCGAGAAAATAGAATCCTGCATTTCTAGGTTTCATATCCTTTTCTAACCATAACTACTTTGGGTTTTATTATGCGTGCTTACGGACCAGCAAAACTCTAAAACAGAGCTTGAGGTCAAATGTGAAGAAGGCTTTCCGTGTTGTCTGTGCAGATATTGTTATACACATGAGTGATCTAATCCTTGATGAACAGGAAGGAAATGTAGTTTACATTGTTAACTAAGGCCAAGAAGGTCAGGGGAAGACAGAAAATAAGATGGCTGTTTCCTTTATGACCCTTGCTGATTGAGCCCGAATTAGAAACCTCTGCATGACACTGCAGATCAAAAGGAAAAGAAAAGATGTGCAAAGTGGGGAGTGATTTATAATAAAGCAAACAGGAATATAGGAAATGATTCTACTAGCAAAGAGTTTGGGGAGGTATTTTGTTTCTAGGCGGGGCAAATCGCATAATATGACTATTCCAGCGTTTTGAGGTAGTTTGTGATCCAATTAACACTGGGCATCAAGCATTTAACATTAAGCATTTTAGAAGTCCATTAATTCTAAAATTAGTGGGAGAGTTCAGTCTGCTGTCCAGGTGCTAACTGTTGACGGGCACCAGTTCTTTATGGTTCCTTATTTTAAACTGGAATTGGACAACCCTTCCAATAGAGGGCTGTTCTCTGTAAAAGAGAACATATGGCCACCCTAATAAGTCCCATTGAGCTCAGCTCCCAGATAAGTGTGAATAGGATTTCAGCTTTAGAGCTTTATCACACCAGCATTATACTGTGCAATCACTGTGAATTGCGTGCAAAGGACTCCAAAGTTTTCCACCTTATAATCTGCTTTTATTGTGAAATACTCCCATGCATCCTGCTTTAATTGCACTTCTTAACTAAAAGAAGTGCAATATTTTGCTACTAGTTTTCGAGCGTATCGTTTGTTGTTTTCCGAGCGGCCACTGGGGTGCAGAAGCAGGATTTGAAGAAAAATTGAACAAATGCTTACATCTGTGTAAGCTTTAAAGATAAAGACATCAAAATTGGCACAGTAATAGATATTAAGGAGAGCTTTAAGCATACCAAATTTGAATTGGATTGGGTCATCCATTGATTTTTTATGATTTTTTTACATTTCCCCCCTTAAACGCATTTCCTGATATGTAAAGGATCTAGCCATCTGGTAGCAACAACGACGGCGACAGCTTAATGCTGTAGGGGATAATTCGAGGGAAACAAGTACCTGGGATGAAGCTCTTAGAATCAAATGGCTTGCTATGTTAGCCTCCCTTTTTTAAAAAAGAAAAGAAAAAGAAGGGTGCTTAATGCTGCCACTTTGATTTGGAAGGAAAAGTAATTCCTGATCTAGATGAGGTCCTCACACGGGTTCCCCACTGAAAATCTGCTCCCTTTGCTGCTATTTCCCCCGCATTTGCTGTTTGCATTAAACACCACCTTCAGGGCCAAATAGCAACAGGGGAAGGGAACGCAGCACTGGAATCAGGCCCAACAGCTACTTTTCCTTCCACGTCAAAGTGGCAGCATTGAGCATGTGGGCTTCCAGATGAGGCATCTATGGCCCCATTGGCCTGCTTTGTTCATGGAAATTTAGGGATAGTTCAGCTGCCGTCGTCTTCCATTCACAACTCTCCTGTGATGTCCCACTACTAATTCTGTGTTTTTGTTCAAGACACGGAATAACGGGCTCAAGTTAAAGGAAGCCAGATTCCGGCTGGACATCAGGAAAAACTTCCTGACTGTTAGAGCAGTGCGACGGTGGAATCAGTTACCTAGGGAGGTTGTGGGCTCTCCCACACTAGAGGCCTTCAAGAGGCAGCTGGACAACCATCTGTCAGGGATGCTTTAGGGTGGATTCCTGCATTGAGCAGGGGGTTGGACTAGATGGCCTTTTAGGCACCTTCCAACTCTGCTATTCTATGATTCTATGATTCTTTTTTTTTTTTATATAATTTTTATTCATTTTCAACACTATATAAACATAGATAAACATTACCAAATATAACTAAAACAACACAATAAGAAAAAAAAATAACATCAAACATCTGTTACATACATCTTGAATAAATGTTGAGTACAATATCAAAAGCTATTACATATACCTTATCAAACTATAACATCTTCGCTCTTAACATAAAAGTGCACCCCCCCACCTCGGGATCATTCTTGAGTCCAAAATCTAATCGTTTCTTCTGCTGGTGGTTTCCCACTTCCCTTAGTAAACACAAACACTAGGAACTGTTTCCAAATTCCTTCGAACTCATTTATTTTAGTTATGCCTTTTCTCCACTTAATGTTACATGTCAATTTATCATTGATGGCTATATCCCATACTTCTTTATACCATTCTTCAATAGAATATTCCCCTTGGATCTTCCAGTTCCTAGCTACCATCAACCGTGCTGCTACCAACAAACTCGATATCAGCTCTATAGTTCCTTTTCCACACTTTATCTCTTCAAATAGTGACAGCAATGCTATTTTTGGTGTTTGTTCTATTTTCATTCCCACTATTTCTTCAATTTCTGAAAACACCATCTTCCATAATCTTTGTACATATTTGCATTGCCACCACATATGTAAATACGTTCCTTTTTCCCCACAACCTCTCCAACAATTTGCTGAATGTTGATCACTTATCTTATTCAATCTAACCGGGGTTAGGTACCACCTCCATAAAATTTTAAAATAGTTCTCCTTTATTCTTACTGATAAACTTCTCAACACTCTTTGTTTCCATAGTCCCTCCCAGCTCTGTCGCCCTATCTGTATCTTCAAATCTGATTCCCAAACCATTTTCTCTGTATTCTCTCTAAACTCCTTCTCTAACAATATTTTATATATTTCACTCATTAATCCTTTTGAGACTATACTATCTCCTTTTCCTTTCTCCTTACTTACTACTAATTCTTCAAACCTCGTCATCTTTCTACACTTTCTATTGTCCTTAATCCACTTTTTATTCCATTGTTCTAATTGACCATATTCTAACCACGATAGCTTCTTCTCCTTTAACAAATTTTCCATATCCTCTCTTGTTTTAATATCACTTAACCAATCCTTTAATTTTATTTTATTTTTTTCTTTTAATATTTTACACAATCTACCCTTTAGATCCTCTGGGAAATTCTTTAACATTATTATCGGTGCTAAGGGAGAGTTGCTCGGAAGCAGCTTCCTTTTAAATTTACTCCAAATTTCCCATTGAGTCCTCAGGAGTGGATTATCTATACTTCCAACCCACTTTCTTCCTCCATCTTTAAAAAAAACATTCTCCAAATTCATCTCTACCTTACTTATGTTTTTTTCTTCCATCCAATATAAATCTCCTACTCCCATAATTGCTTCTACAACATGTCTTAATCTATTTGCTACGTAATATAATTTTATGTTTGGGAGACCCATTCCGCCCTTTTTTTGGCTTAGGTACCAATTATTTTTATTCACTCTTGCTCTCTTTTCTCCATTACAATATTTATTAATAATATTTTGCCAACTTTTTATCTCGGTTTCTGATATTTTTATAGGTAACATCCTAAATACAAAATTAATTTTAGCTAATATCTTCATTTTTATCAAAGCTATTCTCCCAAACCAAGATAAATTTAATCTTTTATATTTCTCCAATTTCTCTAATACCTCCTTCTTTAACTTCGTTAAATTTTCCCTTTCTAAATTTTCTAAATTTTTGGTAATTTTAATTCCTAAGTATTTAATCTCGTCCTTGACTTTCACTTCCATTCCCTTAAGTGCCAAATCCTTTTCTTCCTTCTTAGTATAGTTAAATAGCATCATCTCTGATTTAGACCAATTTATTTTTAACCCTGTAATTTTCTCAAATTCCCTCAACTGATATTTGACTCTTTCTAATTTTCTTAATGGATTCTTAATGGTCAATAAAGTATCATCCGCGAACATGTTTAACTTTATTTCCCTTACCTCTCCAATTCCTTCTAACTCTTCATCCTCCCTTAGTGCCTTCGCCAAAACTTCCATAACCATTACAAACAGGACCGGCGAGAGCGGACATCCTTGTCTTGTTCCTCTGGCTAGTCGTATCTTTTCAGTAAGTCCGTCATTTACCACCACTACCGCCGTATTTTGGGAATATAACTGTTCTATTACATTTTTAAATTTATTTCCAAATCCCAGTTTATCTATAATACTCTTTAGTGCCTGCCAGCTCACACAATCAAAAGCTTTAAAAATATCCAATGCCATAATACCTGCCTTAATATTTGCTTTTTTTATTACATTTATTACATTTAAAACTCTACCCACTAAATTATGCATATGCCTTCCTACCACAAACCCACATTGATCTGCTCCTATATATTCTGCCAAAAATTTATTTAGCCGTTTAGCCATAATAGATGTAAAAATTTTGGCATCCTGATTTATTAAAGAAATAGGTCTATAAGAATCGGGATTAGTCAAATCTTTGTCTGGTTTTGGGATCAGAATTATCACTGAATGTTCCCATGATTCAGGTATCTTCTCTCCTAATAATATCCTATTATAAAGTTCCATTAATTTTGGAACCAAGTAATCTTTGAAGACCTTATAGTATTCTGGACCCAATCCATCTGCTCCCGGTGATTTACCAACTTTTAACTTAGCAATAACCTCTTCAATTTCTCTTTGAGTTATTACTGACTCCATTAACTCCTTATATTCTAATTTTATTCCCTTCTTTATAAACCTTCCAATATACTCCTCCACCTTTTCTTGTTGAATTTCTTTACCCTTATACAATTCCTGATAAAATTCCTGAAAAATTTTTATTTTGGCTTTCATTGCATGACAATAATTCCCTCGGCTATCTTTCAACATTTCTATCCCATTCCTTCCTTTTTCTTTTTGTGTGAGCTTGGCGAGCAACCTCGAGTTCTTATTGCTATTTTCAAAATATTCCCTCTTCATATACAATAAATTCTTTTGAACCTCCTCTATATTTAAATTTTCTAATTGTTTCTTCTTAGCTTGTATTTCCACTAATTTATATTTGTCTTTAACTCTCCAATATCTTTCCTCCAAATTTTTAATTTCTATCTCTAACTTATCCTGCTCTACCCGTTGTTGTCTTTTTAAAGTACAGGTTTCTCTAATACAGATTCCTCTTACTACGGCCTTCATGGTGTCCCAAATGACTGACCCAGCTGTTCCTCCTTTTTCGTTTATTTCCCATGACTCCGACAGTTCCTTCTGAATTTTCTCTACTACTTTATTATATTTCAATATCTTTGTATTCAACTTCCATCTATATGCCTCTTTATAATCTTTCTTAACTGTAAATTCTAAACTTAACAAGGCATGATCAGTTACTTTTATTACCCCTATTTCCATCTTACAAATCTTCGTTGCAAAATCTTTTGAAACCAATATATAATCTATCCTGGAGTATGTATAATGAACTGGGGAGAAATATGAGAACCCAGGCCTATTCCCATTAAGTAAACGCCACGAATCTAGATAACCATTTTCTTTTACCAATTTATTCAGTATAGTCATATTATTCCTCTTTTCAACCTTAGTGGGATTTGACCTGTCTCGTTTATTATCCATAACCATATTAAAATCCCCAGCTAATATAGCATATCCTTCCTTAAATTCTTCTATTTCTTTAAACAACTTTATAAAAAACTCTCTATGCCTCTCATTTGGGGCATAAACATTAATCAAAGTATAAACCTTTCCCTCAATTTTACCTTTTAACATAAGATATCTGCCTTTATCGTCCTTTTTTACTTCTTCTAATACGAACCCACTTTTTTTTGAAATCAAGGTGGCCACTCCATTTTTTTTAGATGTCCCTAATGACTTTTCATAATAGGCTAGCCACCTTAATTTTATCATATTCGAATTCTCGGAGCCTTGATGTGTTTCTTGGACCATTATAATATCTGATCCCTCTTTATTAAATAATTGTTCTATTCTCTTCCTTTTCACGACTGCCCCCAAACCTTTAACATTGAGTGTTGATACTTTTATCTTTTTATCCATAATCACCCTTTTGAAATCTCTTCCGATCCCTCGTGCTCAGTAATTCAAAATTACTTACATAAAAACACAAATTCCACACATAATACTCCCCCCCTCCTACCTCATAAACAAATACAACAACAAATATAACAATAAACCCTAACCCCCCCATCGTCTCCCTCCCTCCCTCCCTAATAACCCCCCTCCCCCTCTCCCACCCCCTACTTTCCCCCTCCCCATATCCCCGTGAGTCTATTACTCCGGCCACCCAATTAGGGGAGAGGGGGGAGGCGGTGCCCCGCCATGACGACCCGATCTCTGTATTTAATTAATTATCATATCAATTATCTCATAACATTTCTCTTTACCCCATCCCAGATGCTCCTGCCATTGCTCCATTCTCTTCCCCAGCTCCAACACTTCCATTCTTCATTAACCCCAATCTCTTCAGCAGCTCCCTTCCTTGCTCCAGAGAGGTTACTCTATAATCATTCCCAGCATGGGAGAACTTTAAAAAAACCGGGTAACCCCAAGCATATCTCACTACATTTTTTATTAATATTTCAGTTATTGGCTTGATGCTGCGCCTCCATTGGAGTGTTTGCTGACAAAGATCGTTGAAAACTAGCACTGCTTTGCCTTTATATTTAATCATAACCATAGCTCTCAGCTTCTTCATTACTAACTCCTTCTTATAATAACTGCCAAATTTCACAAGCAAATCTCTAGATGATCCCTTGTACTTTACTCCTCCCACTCTGTGGATTCTTTCCAAGTCGCTGTCCTTTATATCCGCATCAGGCATCATGTCGTTGAACCACTTCAATACAACTTTCCTCAAATCTTCTCCTGGTTCTTCAGCAAATTGCTTGATGCGAATGTTACAACGTCGAAGCTCATCCTGAAGCTGAATCAGCTGTGAATCTTGAGCATTTAACTTTGCCTCAGAACATTTTTCAAATACATCCTGTTTTTTTGCAAGAGCTTTAACTTCAACCCTAACCTTCTTTAGCTCTTTCTCATTATCAGCCAGCCTGTTCGCTAGCGCCCCCATCCGTGCCTCTGCATTCTTTTCATTATCAGCGATCTGCTTGCTGAGTGCAGCCTTGGTTTCCAGAATCAGCTTTTTAAGTTCATCCATTGTAACAGAAGAAGCTGGCGCCTTGCCAGAACCTTCCGCCATCTTCACCGACTCGTCTGAGCCTGAAGCTGAATCGCTACCCGAAGATTGTGACTCTTTTCTGGCAGGCACTTTCTCCAGACGGGCCAAATTATGATTAGAAGGGTGTGCTCTTTGCCAAGCAGCCTTTCCCGGGGTTTTTTTCTTTCTAATATACGGCATGGATTATGTTTACGTTTCGTCAAAGTCCCGTTTCACTTCCCCCCTTCTTATCCAAACAAGTCCGTTTCAAATACTTTTTTTTCTTCCTTAAGAAGGGTGAATTTACTACCAGAACATCTCTCTCAGATTAGGGGTATATAAATCAGCTTCTATCAGACTGGAAAACAGGAGAGCTCCAACATTCCAAACATTCCAAGTTGCTTGCTCCCCCCTCCTTCCGTCTGCTTACAGTCAGAAAACAGCCAAGAACAGTCTATTTTCTCCCCTTAATCTGTGATTTCTTTCACAAAAAACAGGATTTCCATCTTCACTCAACACTCATAAGCATCATCCAACACTTTAATTTATAATCCACGCCTCATTAAGTGAGATAATAAGCTTTTCATATCCCCCCTGATGGGAGAATTCACACAGCGATCTTACCCGTCATAACGTCCGGCTCCGCCATGATTCTATGATTCTATGAACTCACTGCACAATGTCTTCTGATTGTTGATGCTAGGACCCCTCCACCCATCTTTATTTAAAAAGTGAGTAGAACAGGATGTGCCATTGAATATGTCGTTTAGCCCTTAATCAAGAGCCTGGCTTTCCCATTGACATCAGTGGAAGAGAGCCAGTGTGGTGTAGTGGCTAAAGAGTTGGACTAGGAGTCGGGAGATCCGGGTTCTAGTCCCCACTCGGCCATGGAAACCCATTGGGTGACTTTGGGCCAGTCACTCTCAGCCCAACCTACCTCACAGGGTTATTGTTGTGAGGATAAAATGGAGAGGAGGAGGATTATGTACGCCACCTTGGGTTCCTTGGAAGAAAAAGGTGGGATATAAATGCAATAAATAATAACAACAACAACTTACAAGGGCTTTCGTGTTCAAAACAAACAAAACAAAAGCTGACTTCTCCTAGGTCAGCCTTCCCCAATGTGGTGCCCTCCAGATGTAATGTACTACACTCACAGCATCCCCTATCTAGCCACATCTGGAGGGGGGCAGTTTAGAGAAGGCGGTTCTAGGAAGAGATGCTTTCGAGGTGAGGAAGTGCAGGCAGCAAAAGTTCATGGACCCTACAGCTTCCTCACTCTACTTCACCCTTTCCTGGAGCTGTTTTCCCTTAGGAAAACCATCCAACTTTTGATATACAGGGAGTCACGCATATAACATGTACTTTCGTCTTTGGCTGGAATGTGCCCAAAGACCGAATTTATACTTTTCTGCTTCTTTAACTTTCCCAGATAAACAACAGCCTTGACATTCAATATTATCCGGCATCTAAAGAACTGTCAGAAGCTTTTAGCATGAGCCCAAGAGGGCTGTAGACTTCTTTGTCCTGATCAGCTGCTTCCCACGCTGCATGGCACACTGCATCTCAACCCCGAGTGGAGTTTCAAAAGCATCTTGTGATGTGACTTGGGTGAGCGTCAACAACTCAAGCATACCCACTAGGCTTGCCCACTCCCTTTGCACGAGGCCCTGCAGCTCTTTGGATCCCAGCTGATGGCCATCATCTTTTGCTTTTGCTTTTGGCTTTCGGCAACTGTACCTGTAGAGAATTGCTAGTACCAGTAGGAACTTGCTGCTGCTATAATCCATAAAAAGAACAGCAAACTAAAAAGGGTCAAAGGAAAAACATAAGGCCTGTTCAGACAACATGCTAAGCCATGGGTAGGTGCTAACCCTTTTACAGCAAATGGTTAGTGATCATGTTTAAACTGCGGTTATGTAGCCACCATGGTTAGGAATGGTTCACATGCTAAGCCATAATGTGTAGCTCAAAATGCGTAACCACTGTGGCTTAGTTAGCCTATCATCTGAACAGGGTCATAGTGATGCAGACTTACCGCACATGACACACTAGGCAACTCAGCACCCTGCAGTTGTAATTTTAAACCACAGAGCCCATTATCGCTGATGGGAGTTGTAGCTGAAACATTTGGAGGGTACCAGGATGCCTACTTCTGTTGTCGTGCAGCCTTCCCTAACCTGGTGCCCTCCAGATGTGTTGAATTGCAACTCCCACCATTCCCAGCCAGCATGGCCATTATCCACATTGGCTGGGGCTGGTGGGAGTTGCAGTTTGGAGAATGCTGTTCTAATGTGTTCTAGTGTATCTAAGGGACAAACTAGACTGGAGATCTATGATCTCTTGAAATGTCATTTAAAAACAACCACTTGGTGGGGGGCACACCATAACATTGAAGGAAAGGGTAGTGGTGAATCCTTTCCCCCTATGCAATTTCCCTGATATAAATGACTTCACTCACAGCTACTGTTTACAGTTATAGATCTCCTGTACCTGATTATTTCCCCTAATTTGGAAAATAGCAGTGTGAGGGTTGGCAACGTACATTAGAAAAATGGCACAGAGATGATGGTTTAACCCCTTTGCCCCCGTGCTATTGTTTCATGTGCAGACTGTTTTAAAAAGGAAGTTCAAGAGTCAGGGATTGCTTCTAGATGAGGCCTCCACATTCATGAAATTTTATTGGGGGTCCAGAGAACAATGTATTCAAGTTGTAATAAACCTCCTGAGTGTCCCCTCCACATCTTGGCTTTGCTCTGAGAAGCATTGTGCTTTAGGGAAATGTAAGGATCCTCTCTTTTGGTTTTGTGACAGGGTAGAAAGAAGACTCTTTCCTGGAAATTCAGGATATTTAGCAGAACCTCAAGAAACTTAGTTTTCCAATTTTGTTAGGCTCCTCATGTTTGCTAAGCTCCTCGTGGTTATAGGGAAGTAAATGTGCTATGAGTAATTCTTTTCAAATACAGCTACCGTATCAGTTAGAATTCCTGTTGGAATACCCAGAATGCACCATGTTCAGCTGCAATGATAATTGGGGGCCCATTTTGACAATCTATAAAAATAACACGGCTCCTGCAGCATGTTAATTAATCTCTGGTTCTTCATATAGCTACAGGAAACTTTGGAGAGTTCCAGGCCAGCCAGAATTTTATCTCAGCTGGGATATTTCAATCAAGAGCGGAACACTGTTTGACCTGAGCTGAGGTGCGTAAGAAAATATCTCATACAAAAAACAAAGGCAGTCATGTTGGTAATAAGAAGAATGATAAAATCCATATTTTAAAAATCAAACATCAACAATTGTCTGCTATCTTTTGTTGTCAGTGGTCCTAGGGACACTGAAATCTGAAACCATCATCAGCTGGCAGAACCCAGTTTGAATGTCTGCAAACCCTCCTCTTCCATATCATCTTAAAACATCAGAAATGGGGGACACCAAGGCCACATGAGTCTGCATATTCCCAGATGTGTTGCTTTTAGCCCAAGTTGTACTATCTATTTTATTAATTTATGTACAAGATGCTCTATAGCTAACAAGATCCCTAAGCAGTTACTGTGGGAAAAGGCTCATTTGGATTCCGTTCAGCATGAGTCCAAAATTACATTTTTGCATGCCGCTACTTAAACATTAGAGAAATATTAACTGGCATACAAAATCTTTGTTTGTGCTCCTCAGTAGAGATGGAGAAATTTGTCCATTTCAGTTTCTCTTGTGCCTCAATTTTTTTAAATCTTACATTTGGTTTGTCTCAAATGTTGAGAATTTCTGCAATTTAAGGTCGGTTCATCTTCAACTTTGAGGATTTTTTTAAAAAAAGTTTGCATGAAAATTCATAAGCATTTCTTTGTGCACATTTCTCCTAACAGATACTTTTCTGTATGCATTTTTACCTAATACATACAATTTTTGCAAGCACTTTGCTGAATCTAATGCATTTTTAAATGTTTCATTTTAAATGTTTCTGGCAGCTGGCTCAGGTCAACTCAGCCTTCCATCCTCCCGAGGTCGGTAAAATGAGTACCCAGTTAGCTGGGGGAAAGGTAATAACGGCCAGGGAAGGCAACGGCAAACCACCCCGCTATAAGGCCTGCCAAGAAAACATCAGCGAAAGCTGGCGTCCCTCCAAGAGTCAGTAATGACTCAGTGCTTGCACGAGAGGTTCCTTTCCTTCCCCCCCCAATACACACATTCCTACATGCATTTTTGACTGAAGATCTCCATTGCAAAATTCAGAGAAGTATGAATTTCAAAGGATAACTGAGTTTCTGTTCTCCCAGTTGTTTGAAATTGTGAAATTAGGAAAAATTGTATTAAAATGGAAACAAAATGCGTTTCTTCCCCACCCAAAATAACTTGTTATCTGCACACAATACAAATGAGCTTCCAAGAAATGTTCCTCCTTTTTACGGTGGTCCTATGAACCATCCATGAAGCTGGATGCTTGAATGATGAAATTGAAAAGAAAATGTGGATGTAATGTATGGTCTTCAGTTGATGGCCCTCAGGCCAATCAGGAACCCTGTATCTCTCTTCCACCCAGCTGCCAACCCTTCTTCTATTCCCCTCCAAGAGAGGGTGAGAGGATCTGGTAGAGGCAGGAAGGGAAGGCAAGTCAGGCTGTTGGAGGAAAATGAATGTTAGCTGTTAAAACTATATTTATTTACAATATTTATATACCATTCCACATCTAAACAGATTCTGGAGTGGTGAACAATGAGAGGTAAAAAGATGAGAACATGATATTATTATTATTCTTTTAAAAAACAGAGTGCCAATTAAACTGTGACTGTTCAGCCAAGGAAGGCTTCCTGGAAAAGAGCTGTTTTTAGGAGGCACCTGCCTGACCTCTAAAAGCACAGAGTTCCATAGGAAGGAGGCCACCACACTGAAGGTTTTGGTCCGGGTAGACTCAGCAGGCCCTTGAATGACCTCAGTGACGGGGCAGATTGGTAAGGGAAAGTAAGGAGGGGCATGTTGGGGGATCCCTGCAGACACTTCTTCCATATTCCAAAATGATGGTACTTGCTGCATTGTGCTAGATTGAAGCTCCAGGCCTTTGAATGTGAAAATCAAAAGAGCTTATGAAAAATGGTCAGTCTTCACAAAATGCTCAATACCTGTACATGCCTTTAATAATTTCAAGTGAAAATTCTAGAAAGCCCTTCACGAAGAATAGATGATGCAATATGGTAACCCAATTCATCATGTCGCAAAATCCAACATCTTTCCGCTTCTCATAGCTGCTCTCATCCATATTCTGTCATTTTTGGCAGGTGTAAGCTGAGAGCTTAATTGTGGCTGGATCATGCATTCCATGTTCAATGAAAAGTGCTCTCCAGAAGCATTCATCAATTATAATCATTCAACTGCATGAAAGAATGCATGATTTAAGAATTATTTAATAATTAAGACTGGCTAATATAAAAGGTCCAATGTCATGCTATTGTACATCAGAAAGGTATACATCCACATATTTGTTGTCTCTGGGCAACACAGCACTATTATGTAAACACATGTTCTAATGTAGCTGGATGTAGTTCTCCATTTTTGGTTTCACACACACACACATGGATACAGGTTTTGCCTTTCTTCTGCTTTTGGCCTGCTGTGATAATTTTGCATAGTAGAAAATCAATTTAAAGTACGTACTTATAGGTAAACTTGGACTAATCTTTTCAGTACCTAAATGTCTGCTCAAACACAGCTGGAATTATGAAAGATGAAGCAGTGGGAGAAATGAGAAAACCCAGACATAGGCAGATTATGATAAAATAAGAAATTTGAGAACCACATGTTAGGAAGCTTACGGCTTCCATAAGAATGTAAGGAGAGCTCTGCTGGATCAGACCAAGAGTCCATCTAGTTCAGCATTTGGTTCACACTGTGGCCAGTCAGCTGCTCATGAGAACCCCACAAGCAGTACATGAGTTCAACAGCATTCTTCTACCCATGTTCCCCAGCAACTGGTGTACATAGTCATACTGCCATCTAGCAGCTATTTTGCAGTTAGATGTTCGTGACACCTATTGCACAATAAAGGCAATGTTCATTGTATGTAATTGTGATCAAAATCAGGCCCTTGCTTACTGGAAGAGGTGTTTTAACAGTGTCTTCAAATAGCTGTGTTTAATAGCTATATCCTGTGTTTTTAACATTTTATCCTCACTGCACAGGAGCTGCTTTTCTGTGAATGGCTACCTAGTGGTTGGGATAACACTTAAATGTCCCAGCCATGTGGGCAACATAAGTCAGTCGCACGGATTGTCAGATCCCAGGCAATTGGCCTTTGTGACACTTGGGCCATAGCTAGACCTAAGGTTTATCCCTGGATCGTCCAGGGGTCAAACCTGTTCATCTAGGTGACACACAGGGGATCCTATGCTCAGGCAGGGGTGAACCCTGGATGATCCCAGGAGAAACCTTAGGTCTAGCTGTGGCCTTGGTCTCACAGAAGTTACTCATTGAAAAGCAGCTCCTGTGTTTAAAGAGCACCGAAACCAGCCTTCCCCAACCTGGTGCGCTCCAAATGTGTTGATGAAAACTCCTATCATCCCTAGCCAGCATTGGTTGTGCTGGTTGTTGATGATGGGAGTTGTAGTCCATCACATCTGGAAGGCACCAATCAGTCTTTCTCAATGTGGTGAGCCCTACAAATGCTTTAGACTACAACCATTGAGCATTTTGCCTCGGAATGATGGGAGTTGAAGTCCACAAAATCTGGGGGGGGGGCACCAGGCTAGGGAAGGCTGCTCTAAATGTTTAACTGAATCGAGCAGTGTTGCTGTCGTCGGTTTTTTTAAAAAAAGCAACAACTAATGGATACCATGATAATCTGGTGGATCCTATTATGCCAGGGACGTATTTAAAACCATTTTCCTTCATGGATTGCCAAAACCCCAAGAATAGATGGAATCACTGCTGAAAATTAATCCACAGATGTTATTGCTAAATGTTGCACCAGCATAATTTATGTATAATGGCTATTGAAAGGTTGGGAAAGCGCCTGATTATTTAAAAATAATCGCATAAAAATTATGGCAACTATAATAATCATATATTCAGACATGTAAAATGGTAACATTGAGGTGCAGTAGTATGCTAATTATAAACATGATTGAAGACAAAGCAGTATACTTTTTACGTTTCTGAGTTTCTGTCGACGCGATAGTTATCGATGGGGAGCAGAAACAACAAACATTTCTTCATGGTGTTTTAATGGAGTTTACTTTATGAATGTTTGTATATTAAGAGCAAGGCTTCCTGCTGTAGCATGTGCCTGGTAAATATGCAGCCTGATCCCCAACAGAATACAGTGCTTCCTTAAGATAGGGCTGGTTATAGGCATTTCCTGTATCAACACTTTCCAAGAATTCAGGGCTCTTCATGATGGTTAAACCAACATCTGCACTGCTTCCCTCTTACACCCTATCAATGTGAGAGAACAGGAGCAGGAAAGCATCTGGTAGTGGGATGCAATACAGTGGTGTGGCATTCTGGTGGAAAGAAAAGGGAAATAACAGCCTAAAAGGCATTTGAAAAAAGGTTCTGCTAGCAGCAAGTTTTAGGAAACCCTTCCAGCGTCAAAGCTGGTGCCAGTGGATCAGTGGTCCAAGCAAGACTATTGCTTCTGCTCAACCTGGGGCCTGGCTGGAAAAAAGAATACTGCCAGTGCCTAGCACTGGAGCTACCATGGTGAGTTAGTCCTGCTGCGCAGTGGTGAATTTTGAAGTGCAGGAAGTCATCGTGACAGTCTCTGTACTCACACATCCAAGGAGAGAAATCTAACCTGGGTACCAAGTAGAGATGTTGGGGGAGTTCTCCCAAGCATGGCTTTGATATGAACTGCGTGAGTTCAGAACAGCCATCTCAAAATGGGAGCCGAGTCTTCCAATCCCGAACTTTCATCCCCTGTTCGGATCAAATTCGGATGATGTCCTTCATCCCAGTGCCTGTCTCTCCACCACTCTCCTGCCTCTTCAAGTTGTTATTTGTTGAGGGACTGGTATCTCACCTTTTCATGAAGGCCACAAGATGGCTTACAAAATCAACAAAAACAATAAAACCGTAACAAAAAATAGCAAAGGTAGTAGATAAAAACAAATATTTATTATTTTATTTGTTTATTACATTTATATCCTGCCTTTTTTCATCCAAGGAACCCAAGGTGTCCTACATGATACTCTTCTTTTCCATTTTATCCTCACAACAACAACCCTGTGAGGTGGGTTGGGCTGAGAGTCTGTGACTGGCCCAAAGTCACCCAGTGGGTTTCCATGGCTGAGTGGGGACTAGAACCCGGATCTCCTGACTCCCAGTCCAACACTTTAGCCACTACACCACATTGGCACACTGAGTTGGTGCATAAAATAGCTTTAACGTGTTATATTCCTAATTTTGTATGATAGAGAATTAAATCAAAAGTACTACGCTTGGATCTTTAAACACTGGTACCTCTCTTGTCCTGTTAGATTGTTTTTTTTTGAAGGGATATGAATTGGGTGATATGGATTTCTAAGGGCTAACTAGTCTCCCCTCCATCTGGTCGTATTCACAAATTACTTTTCCTCACCATGAATTAGTCTGTGGGTGTTATGCTGTTCTTCCTATGTGGATAAAAGTGTTCTATGTATGGTGTGTGGGAGGAAAATTGTGCTGAGTTTTTTTTCCAGAACATTTTGCAATCAGTGTCTTCAACATAATTGTCATCATTATCCTGTTTCTCTTTATTAGCTGAGCAGAAGCTGCAGCCTTGAAGAATAATAAATAATTCGGGAGTGGAGGAGAAAAGAACCTAGCACATATATTTGAACTGGCTTCTTTGTGTAGTGAGGTTTATGCAGACATCAAGTTTATTTTTCACTGAGGCAGATTTTCAGATGGCGCTAAGCATCCTCCTAGGATGCATAATCTTGTAGCCAACAAGACCACATTATGCCAGTCCTTTTTCAGATTCACTGGCTGCCAGTCCAGGTCTGGGCCCAATTCAAAGTGCTGTTTTTAACATTCCAAGCCCTAAACAGCTTAGCGCCAGGTCATCTGAAGGAATGCCTCCTCCCATATGTGCCTGCCCGGACCCTAAGATCATCCTCAGTGGTCCTTCTCTGTGAACCCTTGCCAAAGGAAGTGAGGCAGGTGGCTAACAGGAGGAGGGCTTTTTCTGCTGTGGCACCCCAGCTGTGGAATCAGCTCCCTAGAGAGGTTCGCCAGGCACCTTTGTTATACTCTTTTCAATGGCAGGTGAAGACCTTCTTATTTTCCCAGTGTTTTAACAGTTTATTATCATGGTCTTTTAACCTTGCTGTTTTAAATCTGTATTTTAAATCTGTATAAATCTCTCCATCACTGCTTGGTTTTACCCTGGCTGTGCTTTTATATATTAGTTGTATTGTGTTTTTATACTATTGTTTGTTTTATACTTTGTGTGTTTTGTGTGTTTTGTACTTTGATTTGTGTCTGATGGTTTTAACTTTTGTGAACCACTCAGAGAGCTTCGGCTATTGAGCGGTATAAAAATTAAATAAATAAACAATAATTAATAAATAATAGTCCGCTCTGAAAAAATGTTTTTCTTGACAAGTTGGAGCAGGATGAAAATGGGTGCTGGGTTTCCCCTGCTGCCCCTTTATTAAAACTCAGTCCATGGGAAATTCCCTAGTTCAAAGCCTCAGTATGATTAATCATACACAAATTCCTTAATAAAATCAGTAATGTTTGCCTTAAGGGTAGCAATTATTCTGTGAAAGGAAATATCACTGGGTAGAAAATAACAAATGCAGGGGAAATAATAAACATGCATGTTTGCCTAAAGGATACACTCATAATTTGCTTACATATTGAAGGAGTCTGGTAATTATTTCTCATAAGGCAATTCTATCAACTGGACATCATAAGCTCAGTGCAGACACACATATATATCACCTACAGCACAATTATACACATCTGCTCTGAAATTAGCCCCCATTGACCTTAATGGGGATTACTCCCAGGTTAGTAGGTACCTGATTGCAGCCTAACTTCATTACTCTACATACCCTTGTTTATTTGAAACTGAATGTAGGAACTGACTCAGTTATACCATAATGTATTTCAAGTGATGCTGAACATCAGAGAATTGGACTATGTAGTAAAATAATGGAATCCGCATTCTGTCCTTACTGCCCAATACTAGATTTGTGGAGCATGTATGTGCTGCAATAGGTCCCGATTGGTTTCCAGACCCAGTTCAAAGTGCTCGTTACAGCTTTTAAATTCTTCTATGGATTGGGATCAAGATAGTTGAAGGACTGCTCCAATATGAGACTGCGTATTAACTAGTTAACCTACAGGGACTCTTTCATGTCTTCAAAAACATGTTTGACTGAGACCAGAGAAAGGGCCTTTTCAGTGAGTGCACAGACATTGGAATTCCCTACCCAGAGAGAGCTGCCTCGCCCCTTTCCTGAGGGCTTTTTGCCACAGTGTGGAAAACTTTCTTTTTAGGAAGGTCTGCAGTTGTTAGTGTTTATAGTGAACTTTGGGTGGTAGGTTTTACTCCAATTCTTACAATTTTATCTTTCAGGGTGGAAGGTGGGCGGCGTTGCTCTCTGCTTCTTTTAAGTAATTCTGCTTTAGTATTTTAAAATATATGGATTGTTGTTTTATTGTATTTTTAAAGGCGCAATCCTATGTGTATTTAAACAGAAAAAGTCCTACAGCTCCCAGCATTCCACAGCCAGCCATGCCGGGGAATGCTGGCTGGGGAAAGCCAGGAATTGTAGGACTTTTTTCTGTTCAAACATACTGAGAATTGCATCCTAAAACTCTCTATTTTCTTTTAACCTTTTGGAAAAGTGGAATACAAACCAACAAACAATACATTAGCTAAATAGGCTCAAAGGTCATCTGTTGGACATGGCATCTGGTGAGGATGACAGGATCTTCATGGATCATGGTGACTGCACAGTTCCACCCTTCTGTGTTGATGTTAGACCAAGTCCTCCGTTGGCGAAAGTTGTATTAAGGCAAGAGCCACTGTCTCATTACATTAGATCTCAGTGATACAAGTCAGGTAGGCCTCCATTCTGGAGTACTTCTTTCTTATTTTAAGACTTCTTCTTCTTCTTCTTCTTCTTCTTCTTCTTCTTCTTATTATTATTATTATTATTTATTTATTTATATAGCACCATCAATGTACATGGTGCTGTACAGAGTAAAACAGTAAATAGCAAGACTCTGCCGCATAGGCTTACAATCTAATAAAATCCTAGTAAAACAATAAGGAGGGGAAGAGAATGCAAACAGGCACAGGGTAGGGCAAGCAGGCACAGGGTAGGGTAAAACTAACAGTATAAAGTCTGCACAACATCAAGTTTTAAAAGCTTTAGGAAAAAGAAAAGAAAAGAAAAGTTTTTAGTTGAGCATTTAGTTGACCTGCCATTAATCTGCAATCATTTTCTTTTTTTCTTTTTGATTGTACCTGTGAATGTGGTATTGGTGTTTTGTGTTATAACAAAAACAATTTGAGTTAAATAAACTATTCTAAGCTATTGCATTGGAATTGTTTCCTGGAATAGGGTGGTTGGGTAGAAACAGTTTCAACATGGGGCACATCTACACGAAGGGTTTGCCCTGGGGTTGCTTCGCAGTAGCAGCACGTCATCTACATGATGCAGCTGCCATTGTGAAGCCATCTGGGGGCAAACCCTGGAAACTCCACTCCAAAAAGGTCGGGCACTTACCCAACTTTTTTTGGCAGTGAAGCCTATGGCGTGCCCTGATTGGTCGCTATGGGCAGCCCTATGCCTCTAGAAAAGTAAAATAAATGGGGGGGAGGAGGAGAGGAATAAGGCCGTTCCTCCCCCCTTTTTTTCTTTAATTTTATAATCTCTATCTGCGGAGCTCCTCAGATACATATAATAAAATGAAATGGGGTGGGTGAGGAGGAATGGGCAGCCAGAGGGAGGAGAAGTAGTTCTCTCAGTACCTCTTGCTTCCTCCTCTGCTACCTCGTTCCTCCCCCTCCCCATTTTTGTTTTTATTATATGTATCTGCAGCGCTCCGCAGATAGAGATGATTTTTTTTTAAAAGGGGGAGGAATGGCACAGTTCCTTTCCTCCTCCTCACCCCCTGGAAAAATCGCAATTGCCTTCCTTCCTGTGCAGATGCTGGGAAGGAAGGTAAGTGCGGGAGCAAGGTGCCTCGTAGCGCCAAAGCACCTTCATAAAGACGGGGGCATGGACTCCCAAAGAGAAGTAGGGCTCTCTTTCTATAAATGGAGCTCATCCCTCTGACCATATTGTGTGGTGCTGTATACTTCCCAAAATGTCATGTGTATGACGTGGGAGATCATATAAATAAAATTAGAGAGTAATATGGGAACCAGCCAAAAGAATAATGAGAATGTAGGTGGTCCAGTCATTCAAACTACAGCTCAGCTTTGGGCAACTCAGTCTCACAGCTTCTCAGTATGTAAAATGGGAATATTAATGACCTGCCATACAGATTTAGTTAGAGAAAAGATCTATAAAGTACTATTCTAATTAGTGGGGCTATAGAAATAATAAGTTGCCACAAACTGATTGCATATCCAAGGCTTAGATTGACAAAGATATCACACAGCCTGACCTATACAGAATAGATGAAAAGGTAGCTCTTTCTGATGAACTGGCTAAGCAGGCATTTGAAACCAGAGACTGCTTCTGAGCGCATACAAATGATATTTCCTTCACACTTTAACAACCATAAGCAACCTTTGACAGATGCAGAATTAGTAATAGTGGCTTCCAGATCTGAGAAGCTGACATCCAAGCAGAATTGGGGCCAGGCATCTATTCTTTTAGAAATAAAGCACAGGCTGCTTGATCCTAAGGTCCAGCTAAGATGGCTGCCACTCAAAGCATTGCTTCTGGTGTCTCATACAAGCTGGTATGATTCTGTGCTCCCTCAGCAATCTGCTTTTGTCTACAGCCACTTTCCCCAACCTGGAGCCTTCCAGCTGTTTCAAGACTAGAACTAGCATTCCTGACCATTGGCCATGCTGGCTGGGGCTGATGGGCATTGTAGTCCAAAATACTTGTCACCAGGTTGGAGAAAGCTGGCCCAGAGGAATCGTATAATGCCAGCCAGGCACAGCTTGGTTGAACAAACAGGCACACACAAGTGCTGAACACATGTTAGTTGTCACTGCCACAGAATAACTCACTCCATTCAGCTGACCTGCACCCAGAGGGTACTGTTCTGAATGAAATCCACTCCTACAAGCCCCAATAGCATTGGGAGTTTGGGATATGCTTCTTGGGTAGAAACAGTTTCAACAAGAGCATAGAATCCCAGAGACAAAAATGCCGTCCAGTAGGCTGTACTGAGGGAGATGAGGGGGGGGGGGGAATGAGGTCATTCTACCTGTCCTGCTGAAAGACTTAATTCCCCCCTCTTCCCTCGCTATTCCTTTTCCTTGTGTGTCATGTCTTTTTAGATTGTAAGCTTCAAGGCAGGACTCTCATTTTACTGGTTATATATAAGCCGCTCCAGGAACCCTTTTGGCTGAGGAGTGGGTTAAAATACTTCAAATAAATAAATAAATAAAGTAGGGTCCATTTTGGTCTCACTCCCTCACCCCTCAGACCTGAATGATAAGCTCTCTGAATTTGTAATGCAGGCACCCTTGAGCCCTGTACAATATTGGCATAGCAAGGGACACCTAGGAATATGTTTAATGCAACACACTATCTCTGTTTATACAGAAGCTATTTGTAGCACTTTCTTTCCTCCCTAAAGCCAAACAGAAGCCCAATATAGCCAATATAGACACAAGAAATTCAGTGAGTTATCTTGGTCCAGTGCCAGGCCCCGTCCATCTTTCCATTTAAACCAGGGGTGGGCAGAAGATCTACTGGTAGATTTCTGGTTGACTTACAGTAGGTCAGCAAGTGTTTCTGACTTCCACTTATGAAATCACAGCAACCATGAAAAGTATGTGGGTGTGGGTGCATAAATAAAATCAGGAGTGGAGATTTTTTGTGTGAAAAGGCTTAGAGCTCAGTTCTGGAAATGAAACAAAAGATCCTGGGTTGAGCATATGCTCAGAGGTACACTTTACCTTTCCTTAATTCTAAGGATATGGATCTCAGCAATCTACAGTAATAAACAAGAACACAAAGTAGATCCCACAAGCCTGCCCACCTCTGACCTAAACTACCTCATAGGGTTGTTGCGAGGATAAAATGTGTGTTTCTTACAGACCTCCTGGGTGGGATACCGGTGAACTAAAAGCATTACGTTAGGAATCGGAGAACTTTGTGCCCTGAACCTTGAAAAGGGCGGCGGCTGGTGATGCCGCTAATTCACACGTTCGGGAGGGAGGGAGGAATAGAAGCGGTCTGAGCCCTGGCATCGCTGGCACTAAAAATTGCTTTCAGAGCTAAGGATGGGTTCGAATTAAGCCGGGCTGAACCGGGGCAGAGGCCGCCCTTTGCCGATTCGTTGGTCCAGTAAAGAGCAGAGCGGGCTCGTTTCCGCCCCACTCTTCTCCCCGTCACGAAACTGCCCGGTTGGCTCAGCCGCTGCCAACAGGCGCTGACACATCTCGGTCTCTTTCTGTCTCTGAACCACGTTGCAAACTCAACGGGACCTGTGTGCAACTCCTCCCTGCCTGCCTCAGCTCCTCCTCCTGTAGCCTGGCAAGGGAAGAAGAGGGAGAGTAGAGAAAGGGAAGAGGAGGAGGCGGAGGCGGAGGCGGCTAAAGCGCCTCAACGGCCCAGAGCCTGGGTTAGGACGGGGGTGGCTGGGAAAGAAAAGTGGCAACAGGAGTTGGAAGCCCGAGCGAGGACGAGCAGCGGCGGCGTCATGGCCCTCCAGAGAAGAGCGTGAGTGACTCCCCAGCACCAAGCGCCACGAGAACTTCCCGTCCCGAAGGCAAGCAACTCTGAGGAGCAGCGGGCGGCGCCTGAGTGAGTAAGGCGGCAAGCTCGTGCGCGCTTACCCGAGAGTAAGTCCCAGTGAACTCGGCGGGGCTTACTCTTTCCGAGCAAACGTGCGTAGGGGCGGGCTGCAAAGCGCTTGCGTTGCTGGCGCGTCCTCTTCCGCGGAAAGTCCCGGGCCGCCCGCGCGCGCATACAAACGGGCGCGTTTGTTCCATCCCCCCCCCGGGGGCGAATTGCAAAGGCTGCGTGCGTGTTACTTGGAGTGGCCCCAGCGTCTCCCCTCGACTTTGCCTGGGGGTGTGTGAGAATGGAGGAGGAGGAAGAGGGGGAATTCTTGAGGAAACTGGAAAGGAGGAGGGGGAGGAGATAATCCCCTCCTTTCCAAGTTTAAGGCAGGCGGGGTAGTGGGTAAAAGACAGGACGTGCGGTTTGTAAAGATTTCCCCTAGCTGGAGAAAAGTCTGGAGTTCGCGCGCTTCCTTCCTCCCTCCTCAGTGAGCAACCTGCAGCTTTTTCTGAAGCTCGTCCTTATTTCCTCTGAGTTGGTGGACTTTTCCTGTTTACGCCAGTCACGGTGTAAACGTCCTCTTTGACGTCTCGTGTAAACGCCCGACTACCAGACCCAAACAAGACTCACTGACTGATAGCTATGTCTGGCCTAAAGGTTTAATACTAAACTAGGAACTCGTTTCCTTTGGTTGTGCCACTGTCGTCAGGGGTATGAGTAGTTTTGGTGAAACTAAAACAGCCCTCTTTCTTTTTCTTCTAGTGTTTTGACCGAGGTAACGTCTGGCATATCTGAAGAAATGTTTCTGGTCGCCTTCCATTTCACATATTGAAAGCGCAAAGAACTTGGATCTTAATCGTTTTTGGGAGTACATTCTGCACGTAAAAGCTTTCTGGTATAAAACGAGGTATATGCAAGTGGTTTTAAAAACAACTTCTGGGATATAAAATCCCCCCCCCCGGTTTTTCTCATTTTTTTTTAAAAAAGGTATTTTTGAATAACTGTTGGTGGCAGAGGGAAAATCTTGAGTTTTACAAAGCAGATTGACTTGATTATTTAAAATCCCATTGCCTTCATTTTTCCTTGGATAGTGTGTGTGTGGGCGTGCACAATTTTTTTTTTAAAAAAATGGATAAATATGACAATCTGGGTCTGGAGGCAAGCAAATTCATAGAAGATCTTAATATGTATGAAGCCTCCAAAGATGGGCTTTTCCGAGTAGACAGAGCAGTTGAAAACAACCCAGAATTTGAAGAAACTAGAAGAGTTTTTGCTACAAAAATGGCCAAAATTCATCTTCAGAAACAGCGAGAACAAGAGGAGCTAATGAAAGCATCTCCAGGAGCTCCAAATGGTGGGGTTGGTTTTGGTACTCAGCATCAGCTTCCAAACCATCCTGTAGCCAGAGCCACTACAGGGTCAAATAAACTGCATTCTGGAGAAAATACAGCAAAGCCCCCTTTGGCTACATCACCAACAGCATGTGCAGGCCATCAGCTTGCCTTTCCAAACCAGCCCCAGGGTAATACGGATGGAGAGCGAGCAAAGTTATATGAAGATGGCAAGAGAGCTAGCGGTGACTATGGATACAGTGAGAGTCCAGAAGCTTCTGGAGGACATGGTTATCCCAGAGCAGGTCAGGTGAACCCGTGTAGTTCCAAGTCCTCTTTTTCTTCCCCTTCTCGTGAAGAGCCCAATGATAGTGACAATCGGACAGGTATTCAAGGCTGGGGAAGAGATGCTGGTAAGTTTTCAAGCCTGAAACCCACCATGGGCTCCCATTTATGGTCAAGCGTCAATCACGATGAGTCATTGCAGAGAAGTCCTACAAAACCTCAAGCAGATCTCCATCCATACCAGCAACTGCGAAACTCTTGCAGGTCTTCAGAAAGTGGGTATGGAAGTCAGGAAAGTGGAGGAGAAGGTCCTGGGCTTAGTCAAAGCTATGACCAAAACCCAACTTACCAGAGATCATCCTCTTTCTCTCACGCCTGTGCCCCATTGCCCTCTTCTGTTGGGTTTAATGATGAGTTGCCTGTGGGGTATTTGCAGCAGAGATCTTCATCCTTCTCTGCTCCATCACCACACTCTCCTCAGGCTCTTTTGAATCAGTCTGATAATATTAATCCAAACTGTGGCGTTGAGATGTGGGCTTCTAGTGCTCCAAATAAAAACATCATTGACAAGCAGTCGAGACATAGTGATAGCACTCAGTCTTCAGTTTCTGGTTCACTTCCTACTCCATTACCTCCAAGTGTAGACTACCAGCAAGCTAACACTCATGCAAAACCTACTGGCCATTTTGTAGTTCATGGTCAAAATCACAGGATTAATTGTGCTGGATCTGGCATGAGCCCTGAACAGAATTCCTTAAGTGGGACATCTCATGGACCAATGATTTCCCATGTTCCAAAATCTCCTTTTAAAGATGGCATCACCTCTCTGCAGCATGACTCTGGTCACCAAGAAACCTCCACTTCTGCAAAAATAAAACTACCCTGCCAGACACTCCTTCCACAGCAAGAACAAGGGCCATCCACTGCTGAATTAAAATTAGAAGCTCTTACCCAGCGTCTGGAACAGGAGATGGATGCTTGTCCAAAGGCTGACTATTTTGGTAGGTATATGCGTTATTTACACTTACAGTGATGCATTGCTTTTTAAATAATGTGTTCCATTATAAATACAGTATTTGCACCTGTAGCCATATTTTCTTATTTTCTTTTCTCCAGTGACACTAATCATGGGAACAACTAATACTTTAAAAATTATAGTTTCTGAAAGCTACAATTTTAATATAATAACTTCAGTAGAAAATGATAAGCTGTGGGGGAAAATGAATGAAAGGCATGTTTTTAGACGCAAGTTGATATACCAATTTTAATGTCTCAAAGGCTTCAGTCCAGCACACAGTTTATGCTGTGTGCTGGATTATAACCAATTTATTTTGTTCCTGTGATTTGAAATCATTTTTTCAATTACAAAATATAGTAAAGCTGACTAGTTATGCCCAAATGTAGATGCAGATTTGGTGACAAAATGACACAGGACAGAGCCGCACCAAGTTGCTTTAAGTTCCATACAAGTGAATGGGAGAAGTATAGAAGCGATAATTGGTAATATTTAATAGGACATTGGTATGCTTGTTATGTACATGTGGTCCTAGAATCTTGTAGATTCCCATCTACTTTCTTGCAAAGTGTGGTATTAATAAGAAGAGGTTACTTACTAGTATAAATAGATCTGCTCTTGATTGTAGTGAAGGCAAATATGATTTTGGCAGTTATTATATGTGCGTACCCCCTTTTTATATTTTATATTTTAGGTCTGTAGTAACAGCAATGGGATAAACTAGTTGTTCTTCCTTCCCACTTGATTCTTTAGTATATTTAAAACACTTCTAAGAGTGTCCAAATAAAGGAAGGATGTCTGACTTCCATTTTCATTTGTTTCTGGCCTTACAGGAGCGTTCTAGGCATTATTTACAGGAGCATTCTAGGCATTAATGACTTACAGGCACCAAGATCTAGTTAATACTACTAAGGTATGATTTCATCTTATAAGAAACACAGAAAATGGCAGTCCCATGCAGACTTTCCCCATCCATTCAAAGTGAAATGACATCAGGACACAAGGCATTTGTACTGCACATTATGGTGGGATGATAGAGGATTTAACACAGGACTGCCGTTTCCAGCAGCAGCGCTGTTTTCCTAAAATACACAGTTCTGCATTATAAATGTCAAGAAGCTTAAACAAAATTCTCTTAACGTAAATTGTGTTTCTGGATCAGACCAAGGTTCATTCCCTCCAGTATTCTAAATGGCAAGCTAAATAACACTTGAAGCTAAGAGTGGAGCATGGGGGTAATGCCCACACCCCTGTTGACTCCAGCATTGTATTCTCAGAGGTATCCAACATCTCTGAAAACAATGTTGTTAGCCCCATATTGCAGATGCAGAGAGACTGAGGCTGATATGGAGATGGCTTGTTGAAGGCCAAACTGAGTTTGTGATGGTGCTTGAGATTTAAACTCTGTGTTTTCTCCTGTGTATAGGTCATGTTCATAACCATGTGTTTCACCAGCTCTCATTTTATGATGGACATATTCTTTAGTATAAAATCAACATTCTTATCTCAGCAAGCTGCTAATTTGTGATCAGAAGGTTTGTGGGTGGCAGATATGTAATTGTTGTCTGAGTAAGGTTGGAACTAAAATCTACTGGATTAATGAAGGGGATGTGGCTGGTTTCAATATTTTAAATTCTTCCACAGATTTATTTAGCTTAATCTGCAAATCTAAATTCCTCAGTAATGTTTTTATTTATCTAGGTATTTATATCCCACTTTTCAAGGCCCAGGCCTTCACAAAACAACTCACAATATAACTAGGCTAAATGGAACTTTAAAACAGTAAAATGTACAGTTCCATGTAAGGGATGCTGCCATAGAAAAGACTCAACTACAACTTGGAAGGTAATGGCACATACAACAGGAGGCACCAGCTGACCTTAGAGGGTAGGCTCTTACAGTGTGCTGTCATCCACATGAGTAATGTTCATGTGTATAGGAGGAACATGTTATTCAGGCCTTTAACTAAGAGTCACTGCATGCCATGGGGAAGCTGGCAAACAAGACAACGGGCTAAAGCTTAGAATTGAGAACATACAGTTTTATTGCAAAACAACAAAAGCCAGTCGATATGTAAGGTTATTGCCAAGTTGAAAGGCTGATTACACAAGCAGCATTCAGCTTTGACCAGCAATTCTTTGATTGCCACTCTAAGGAGAGAGAGGGGAAAGGAGGAAGTTGGAATGGGCAGAGGAGAGCAATAGGCACCAGACAGATCTGCAAATCCTACTTGGGTTACAGAGGAAGAGGTCTGAATATAAATGGTGTTATTAACAGCATCACTGTCTTACTGAGAGAGATAGGGTGGGAATGGGGTAAAGCAAAGGAAGAGAAATTCAAATATTGGCCCTATTTACGTGATCACGTGGGTGGGTAGGAGACCTACAGTGCGAGGAGGGTAAGAAAACCATTATGTGCGCAACCCCTTACACAACTGGCAACCACATGGCGTGTCGTAGTTGACTAACCTATCCCCACTCCGTAAATAAATTCCCATCTTCCTGGCGTCGCCACTTATCCCAGTGGCTGCTGTGGTGGCTGCTCCATCTGTCACTATGCGATGGTGACCATAGAGTCTAGTTGCGCTGCCTAGAATGTTGCTGGAAATTCTGGACACTCTGTGGCTGTTTCTATGGTTGCCATGTTTTTTCCATGGTGTGGCCAGATGGCACTGCACCCCACAGACATGGTAAACCACCCCATGGCACATTACCTCTACTGCAAAGGCTGTGTAATGGTAACTAAGTGAACATGGGCGGGGATTTCTCCCCACACATGACACTAATCCACTGCATTGCTCTTAAACATAACCCACTGTGGGTTAGCATTATGTCTGAACGTAGCCATTGCCTTTCTTAGAGTGGAGGAGAAAAGTTCTTATCCAGAAGAGTGTTGTGGATAATGAGATTGTCCTTCTAGGACAGTGGTTCCCAATTGGTGGTCCGCGTACCCCAGGGAGTCTGCGTAATCCACCCAGGGGGTCCGTAGCACCATTCACATATTCATTTCTGGAGTCCACTGATGACAAATTCCTACCAGAAATAAAATATAACATCACTGAGCACCTGTGTGATTTAGCAACTAGCTTCAGAGATTACTTCCCTGCACCTAATCCTGAAAACTCATGTATAAGGAATCCTTTTGAATGTGGTGATGTACAACTAACAACTCTGTCTGCGGAAGAGCAAGATGCACTTGTTGATGTGACTTGTGATGGTTCATTGAAATCATTTTTCAAAGAATATAGACTGGACCAATTCTGGGTGAAGGTTTTTCCTGATTATAAGAAGTTTGGTGAAAAAACTTTGAAACATCTAGTTCCCTTTTTCCCCACATATCTTTGGAACAAACGTTTTTGGCATTTTGTTATATGAAGAACAAGCATAGAAATCAGCTCGATGTTGATCCAGATTTGAGATTAAAAGTAGGAAATATTGAAAGAGATGTGGATTGTTCGGGACAAAAAGAGGCATGATTTCTCCCATCATATTTAGGTTTAGTAGCTGCTAGAAAAGTCATAATTTGTTCAGTTGTAAACTAGACGTTAGTAAAATTAAATTCGTCTTTATATTCCTAACTAAATCATTATCATTTTTGCGTGGTAATATCACAAATATCTCAATTTTTATGGTCTGTTTTTTTAGTATACCTAAAATCCTTTGCTTATTAGGGGCTACCCCTTATTTTCTACAAAAAATTGCTTCACACAGGTAACTACCATAGAGATAACAATTTTTTTCAAAAGTAGGGGGTCCATGGTTTGGCATTTGAAAAACAAGGGGTCCGCAGTACTTCGTTAATTGGGAACCACTGTTCTAGGATACTGGGCTGGCATCTATGGTGAGGGCCTGAAGCAAGCAGAATCCCTCTCAAGACCCTTTACTAGCCTTTTGTCTGGTGAAGGCTTGAAGGTATTGCCAAGCTGTGCATTCCCTGTGGATCTCTAGCCTAAAACAAATGTAAAATGATAAAAATGGAGAAGGGAGGGGAGCCCTTGTTTGAGACAAAAAGGAGAATAGAGCTAACTAGGGAAGGGCTAACGCAACCTTGTTTGAATATATTTTGCTGCCTGAGACAAAGAGTAAGATGGTGGCCCTTACTCCCATTCTGCGTATAGAGGCAAACTTATTGGCAACTGAGGTTTTACTTCAACGCTGGTGGTGGAACAATGTCCTATTCCACACCTGAAGGCAGCAGGCTAGTTTAGGGAGTGCAGGACAGGCTATATGGCACACACAGCTTTGACCCTCAACTGAGGAGAATGGTCAGGGCTCAGGAGAAACGGTCTGAGAGCTGCCACTACTTTGCCCCAGCATCTGCCTCCTGAGGCTGTTGCCTTACTCTGCTGAATAGTGGGGCCGGTCCTGGCCTAGATTATCCTTGAAGTTGGCCTGCACTGATTTCTAGTTGTAGGTTTATCTTACAGGGTCAGTCACCCAAGAGAGAATTTTTTCCAAGATCAAAGAGGAGAAGGGTACCCTTATTGTTGGTGGGACTTTCTTTTCCTATGCTATGGGTGATAAGTATAAGGCATGGGTGGTATGTGAAATGTGAGTTCTGTGTACACGCTTTTGATTGAGGTCTCTAACTTCAATGGGTTCTAATGTGTATCAGTAGTAGTACTGCTTAATTTCCACTTGATTGGCCAATTCACCATACACCCTGGATGGACAGGAGAAGCTGAGACTGAAACTGCACTTGGGATTTTGCTTTTCTGAGGGGCAAGGCTACACACAGTGGGCCTGTTCACACATAATGGCAAATTATGGGTTAATTAAGCCAACATGAGTTAACTGCTGGCCTCTAAACAACCCTGCACTCCAGGTTTGCATGTCATGCTTCCAACCTATGAACAGGCTGATTTTACAGAAAGCAAAAGTGAGAATTACGCAGGAGGCACTTGCTTGCTCTCAGCTAATCCTGAGTTAATTAACCTATGATTTGCTGTTACGTGCAAACTGAGTGACTGTGTAAATCTGTGCAGGGGAAATAAATGTGTATCAGTATAGACAGTGTGTCTAAACTTGCAGAGTGAGTTCTAACTTTTGCCTTTTGCTAAATAGTCAGCATTGCAAGAAGTACACTTTGATCTTCTTGTAAGTGCATAATAAAACACAATAGTAATTTTGGTAACTGAAGGTCTAGACAGTGGGTGTGCAGGATTATTTTAATTAATGTCCCTGTGGGAAAGAAAGCTGAAACTACTTTCGTCTCAGTGGAATCCAGTGACAGACCCCTCCACCTCACTGCCTCAGCAACAAGCCTGGGAAGGTTGTAGGGGCAGTAAAGTCAGTTCAAGAAGCCAAAAAAAGAGTTGGCTGAAATATTAGGGAAAGAATGCAGTTGACTCCAGGCCTCTTTCAACATATATGTTTGCTGTATAGGACTGCTTTCAGTAGGGAAACATCCCTTTTGAATTTAAATCCTATTGGTGGTGGTGTGTATATACACACATAGGTACGTGCGCGCTCACACACACACATCCCCCCAGGAAAGACAATGTTCAGGAGCTCTAAGGAATGCATAGATACTTTCTATAATAAAAAAAATCCACATAGGTTTCAATTCCAATAGAATATTTTCTATGTGTATTCTTCTAGTTCAGTAACTCTGAAAGCAATTATGTAAAGAAAATGGTACACAGAAACCGCTTGGTGTTGAATGGTAATTGCATGAAATGCCTTGGAAAAGTTGATGGTGTTGGAAATAGCTCTCTGCCTAATTTGTTTTTTTAATATCTTGACAATTATGTAAGCATTTATGGTAGAGTTGACTTTGAATAAGATTCAGCACTCTGGCTCATATTGCAAATCTTCAATCATTGTAGCAGTCTTCAAAGCATTTCAGCAACTAGACCTACTCTGGTGGAAACAGCAATTGAGGCTGCAATTGTATACCCACTTACCTGGGAATAAACCCCATTGAAAATGGGACAGTTCTGTGTAGGCAGGTTTAGGATTGTGCTAGTAATCTTGTGGGCTCTGGTATTTAAATTTTTTAAAAGGGGTTAGTAATGGAACTATCACAAAGCAACTTGACTTTAAATGTCCTTTGCTACCACCGTGAATGTATACACAACAGCTGCATTTTGGTCAGTGATCATCAGGAAATGGAAACTTGAGTGGTTTGAGAGACATAGCAAAAATGATTTTAGGTTTTATAGAGTGTTAGTTGCAAAGGCAACACATTTTAAAATAGTAATTTTCTATCTTGCCGTCATATCTTCATTATTTATATACTGTTTGCTTTAGAAATAAAGGTATAAAAGAAAGGGGAGTGAATGCTTTTTTCAAACCAACATTTTGTCCCCACTACCATGTGGAAAAAAAAGAATTTAAAATGAGTCATATGTATTATCTAAAGAATAACTGATATACAAAGAATTTCTTCAGAAGTTTAGCATACTGCTTAAGTTCTCTGCCAACTCAGCCATAACATACACATTTATGACTTCTTAAACCCTATATGGTAGGGCAAAAGGGTGGAAATTCCAAACAAAGTCAAGATTTTTGCCGAAGGGATTAGAAAGCACCACAATGGGATAAGTTATATCCACTTGTGTGTATGTAATGATTTGGTCTCCTTTCTTTTATGTAGGACTTACTTTACTGAAAGTGCTGCAAGAAAGATTATAGGGAGGATTTGTAAGACTGAATTTATACAATTGGCTTAGCCCTTGGACTCTTACTTCAGGAAAGTACACTTGCATTTCTTCTAAACTGATTTTTAAAAATTATCATTTGTCAAAACAGCTATAGTGGCATCTTTTGTAAGCAGGTGGGACTGTTCTATGCATTGTGCTGCATATCAGCTGTTTCTTACAAGAAGATGTTAGATGTGGAGATACATGCCAGTATAAATTATACTTTGCCTTTCGGATGGCAGGTAGGTGAGTTCTCAGTTTCATTGATCCAACCTTTATATATTCTGTGGGTGCCTTTTTCTGTGCTACGCTGGAGCTTAAGGGTGCAATCCTATGGACTTGCGCCCTGGCTGCTTGGAGACCTCTTAACCCAGAAGCTTCTAAGGTTTCTATGCCTGATCAGGCTGAAGCCAGCAGAGCAGGAGGAGCATGGAGGCAACCTTTGCCTTCTCATCCTCCAATCTCCTATATTTTCATCAGACAGACTTTTAGTTTGTCTAGTGAGGTTGCTTTAGAGGGGAGGCTGGAGGAGGCTCTGGATAAATATATGGAATACTTACTCTTTTTAAAGAAATCAAACCTAAACTAATTTTACTGCCTTAAACATAAGATACAACATTTATAACTTAGCATACAATTTATTTGGTATATTTCTGTAACTTACAAAGCAGTTATAAGTCTTAACACTGCTTACATAAAAGAATCCTATGCATATTTACTCTGAAGTAAGTGCCACTCTGTTTAATAAGCATGTACAGGATTGCAGCCTCAAAAGCTGCAATTGTGGGGCAGGGGGAGAAAGATGCAAACTGCTCACTGCCACCTAAGTACATATATCCTAGTAATTGCCACCTGAGAAGTGGGAAAAATAAAAGTTGAATACATAAAGACAAATCTTGTAGAAAACAAAAGAAAGTGTATTATTTTTACAGAAGCAAGCACATGTAGTCACAATATTAATGACTACTGGTATATTTGGATATCAAGTTAAATTTTATAATGACACTGAAATTATTGAACTATAGTATACATATGAATTGTCTTTCTCTAATGCTGTAGATTTGGGGTGGGAAAACGTTTTCAGCCTATGGGTTGGATTCTATTTAAGAAAAGTTCTTGGGCGCCACATTCCTTTTTTAAAAAAACAGAACTTTCCCCCCTCAATGGAAAAAATGGAAGTTTTGGTGAATGATGAAAAAAACACCCTCCTATGAAATATTTCACATAGGAATGAATGAAATGCTTTTAAAGGGAAGGTTTTACTCAAAGGCGTAGTATGAAGATTTCTGTGTAAGAGAATCTACAGCAGAGTTGGGAGCCTCTGGCCTACAGCCTCATAAGGCCTGCAGGGGTTCCCCTACTGGTCTGGCAGCTTCTTCTCCTGGCTCCATCCGCTCTGCTACTAAAGGAAAATTTCCTGTCTCCAATCAGCAGTTTGATTTAAAGTGTATTGCCATTAGCCACCTTGAGTGCCTATTTATGAATCGGAAAGGCTTGAAACCCTGTAGAATTACTTTGTAAAGGGCAGGGAAATTATTTTTTTTCAAGCTGTTCCATAACAGTGGAGATTTTAAGCCTTCCCATTCCGGCTTGGGTGCTGCCCATGTCTCACATGGTGTGCTGTGATGTCATTGTGGTGCATGAGGATGGAACTTTTGAAAAAAAAAGGAGACGAAAGTAGGCAAAGTTGTTTCATAATTTTTTATACTAGCTGTGCCTATTTTTAGGTAAACCCACCCCATTGCACAGTATGTTATTGCATCAATGGGGGAGGCAGAGCATAAGACCGGAAGTGAGTAGAATGTGAATTTTAAGGGGAGGGGAGTGAACTGCTAGTTCAGTGAGTACAGTTGTTTTTATGTGTCATTCAAAAGAACAGAATATTTTATGTTTGTCAAAGCAGTGCATCAATGAAACTTTAAAACTGAGTTGCAGTATGATCCTGATACATATTTACTGAAAAGTAAGTCCCATAGAATTCAGGAGTGCTTAATCCCAAGAAAGTGTGCGTAGGATTGCAGGCTTAGTGTAGCATTGTGGTTATAAACTGTAGGAAGCCCTGAGTTCAAATTTCACAGCCTTTGGTAAACAGAAAATATGTATTAAGTGATTTGCAACTTTAAGAAAACTGCCTTATCAATGCTGAATATTAGTATTAAAATCTACCATGTTGCATTTAGCTCCCCACCTCAGAAGCTTGCATGGTTCTACTGTGATTTATACATGAGCTATACAAATAGAGATTGAGCTTCCTAGCTACTCTAGCTGCCTACCTGTTCCTTGCTTTCACTCTTCTTATGCTGTTTGCCTTGGACTGGAAGGTTTCCACATCTAAAGCAAGAGGCAGCAATTGCTCCTCAGTGCAGTACCCTGCGAGGGAAACCAAGGTTCTGGGTCTGAGCAATATGCCAGTGGTTTTCACTCCATATGTATGCTGTCCTGACCATGACAGAGGAAAAGTGGGGACAGGTATCAACACAGTTAATCTAATACAGACTTCCCCAACCTGGCATTCTCCAGGTATGTTGGACTCCAATTTCCATCACCATTGTGAACTGCCCAGAGAGATTCAGCTATTGAGCAGTATAGAAATGTAATAAATAAATAATAATTCACCCCACTCCAGCCAGCAAGGCCAATGGTCAGGAATTATGGGTGTTGCAGTGAAACACATTTGGAAGGTGCCAGGTTGGAGAAGGCGGGCTTAAAATGCCAGTATAGAGCTATATGGGCTGCATATTGTCCCTCCTCTTTGTCTTAAGTGCAGATTGGTATATGAAGGCAGAGTGAGGCAGCCAAACATACGGTACAGTTTGTGCTCTGATTTTGGGTTATCCAGTCACCAGAAGGCAAATGCTGTTATCAACTAGCAAATTGCAATGTTGCATGTTTTACATTATTTCACTGGGGAACCTGTTTTGTTAGTAAAGTCTTGATAAATAGGTTGTTATGAAGCTAAGACACATCTGAGCAGTTATATTTAAAGCTTCTTATTTACTCAGAATGAGTCATTTTCATTTAATTTATTAAAAAGCTGGTGGTTTGTACTTTTGCAAGTCTGCATACTTGAGAAATCCAGGAAGCTGAAATAAACAGTGGGTTTCTGTGGGTTTTTTCTTGTAGCCTTGTGGGTGGGACTAGCATTTTGAATGATTTCAGAGGATCAGATTTCATTACTGACAGCTCCAAAGGTTCTGACTTGTGGGCTTCACGAAGCAGGGCTTTTCCGGTGGCAATATTTCTTGTGATTTATGGTGAAGAAACCATGTCTGATAACAGCCAAGGCATGACTTACAAGGCGTGTTTTCAGTCCAGCTGTGCTCCAAAGCTTCCCTTGTTTAGAACCAATATGCAAGTAGGGCATTTACTTTTCACATGATGCTGAAGAGAACAGAGGCATCTTTGTGTGGGGACAAGTTGCCTTAGAACTTAGAAACCAAAGTGAACATTTTCACTTGCTTCTCTTTTCCTCTTGAATCATTGTTGCCATTTTACCAGGGCTCTGAAGAGTCTAAATATATTAACTCACCACCTTTCCCCAAGCTCCATACATGTAAATAAGTACTGCTGGTTGCACAGAATGCTACTGCTGATACTTTGAACGTTGGACTTCCAGCTGTAGTTGTTAATGATGCTGCATCAGAAAAGTTGTTAACATTGACAAAGTCAAGAAGTTTGACAAAAGTTCCTCACCAAAGACCCCTGAGAAAACTTAGCAGTCATGGACAGGGCCTGCCTTAGCGATAGGCGGTTGTCTTGAGCACCAAGCTGAATGTGAGGGGTGAAGCTGAGCTGAGTGTGTGTGTGTGCCAAGCTGAGCTAAATGGGGGGGCTGAGCTGGGGGCTATGAGCTAGGGTGGCAAAAAGCAAAGGTCTGTAACCTTCCTTTCCGTTCTACAGGCTCTTTGGATATTAACTATAAAATGATCTTCCTTCAATTAGCTTTAAAGTTTGCTTCTTTTTCAGTGCCCATTTTGATGTCATTTGTGCTTGTAAAACTAGTGGAACACAGCTTTACTTTGAGGCAGTGTTACCAACCCTCTAGCACTTCAATACTGTAAACACCTAAGCACTATATAAATAATAATAATAATAATAATTTATTTATTTATTTATTTATTTATTACATTTTTATACCGCCCAATAGCCGAAGCTCTCTGGGCGGTTCACAAAAATTAAAATCATCATAAAACAAGTTAAAAATACAAATACAAAATACAATATAAAAAGCACAACCAGGATAAAACCATGCAGCAAAATTGATATAAGGTTAAAATACAGAGTTAAAACAGTATAATTTAAATTTAAGTTAAAATTAAGTGTTAAAATACTGAGTGAATAAAAAGGTCTTCAGCTGGCGACGAAAGGAGTACAGTGTAGGCGCCAGGCGGACCTCTCTGGGGAGCTCATTCCACAACCGGGGTGCCACAGCGGAGAAAGCCCTCCTCCTAGTAGCCACCTGCCTCACTTCCTTTGGCAGGGGCTCACGGAGAAGGGCCCCTGTAGATGATCTTAAGGTCCGGGTAGGTACATATGGGAGGAGGCGTTCCTTCAAATAACCTGGCCCCAAACCGTTTAGGGCTTTAAATGTCAATACCAGCACTTTGAATCGGGCCCGGACCTGGACTGGCAGCCAATGAAGTTGTAAAAGGACTGGCGTAATGTGATCTCGCCAGCCAGTCCCTGTTAGTAAACGGGCTGCCCTGTTTTGTACCAGCTGAAGCTTCCGGACCGTTTTCAAAGGCAGCCCCACGTATAACGCATTGCAGTAATCCAAACGAGAGGTTATCAGAGCATGGATAACTGTAGCTAGGCTATCACTGTCCAGATAAGGGCGCAGTTGGTATATCAGCCTAAGCTGATAAAAGGTGCTCTTTGCCACTGAGTTCACCTGTGCCTCAAGTGACAGTTCTGGATCGAAGAGCACCCCCAAACTACGGACCCGATCCTTTAGGGAGAGTGCAACCCCGTCCAGGACAGGGCAAACATCACCTCGCCGGACAAATGAACCACCCGCTAACAGTACCTCCGTCTTGTCTGGATTGAGTCTCAGTTTGTTAGCCCTCATCCAGTCCATTACCGTGCCCAGGCACTGGTTCAGAACAGTCACTGCCTCACCTGGGTTTGATGAAAAGGAAAGGTAGAGCTGGGTGTCATCCGCATATTGATGACACCTCAGTCCACATCTCCGGATAACCTCCCCCAGCGGCTTCATGTATATGTTAAACAGCATAGGGGATAAAATAGAGCCCTGCGGAACCCCATGGCTTAGGAGCCACGGCACAGAGCAATAATCCCCCAGCACCACCTTCTGGAATCGGCCATCCAAGTAGGAGCGGAACCACTGCAACGCAGTACCTCCAACTCCCAGTTCAGACAACCTATCCAGAAGGATACCATGGTCGATGGTATCGAAGGCCGCTGAGAGGTCCAGGAGAACCAACAGGGTCGCACTCCCCCTGTCTCTCTCCCGACAGAGGTCATCCCACAGGGCGACCAAGGCAGTTTCTGTTCCAAAACCAGGCCTGAAACCCGATTGAAATGGATCTAGATAATCCGTTTCATTCAAGAGTGCCTGGAGTTGTCCTGCAACCACCCGCTCAAGCACCTTGCCCAGGAAAGGGATATTAGCCACCGGCCTGTAGTTGTTTACATCTTCCGGGTCCAGATTAGGCTTCTTCAGGAGTGGTCTAATTACCGCCTCTTTTAAAGAGGCCGGCACCACTCCCTCTCTCAAGGAGGCATTTACAACCTCCTGGACCCAGCCGGCGATCCCCTCCTTATTTGATGTAATGAGCCACGAGGGGCAAGGGTCAAGCACACAGGTGGTCGACCGGACTTGGCCAAGCACCTTGTCCACATCCTCGGGCCTCAATAACTGAAACTCATCCAATAAAACTGAGCCGGACGGCGCTCTGAACGCCTCTACTAGTGGTGCTGCATTAAGTGTGGTGTCCAATTCATGACGAATCTGAGCGACTTTATCTTCAAAGTGCCGTGCAAACTCGTCACAGCGTGCTACCGAGGGTTCAACTATCTCACGCCCTGGCCCAGAGTGTAACAGGCCACGAACCACTCGGAAAAGCTCCGCCGGACGACACCGAGAAGACGCAATGCTGGTGGAAAAGAACTGCCTCTTTGCCACCCTCACCGCCACAGAGTAGGCTCGATAGTGAGCTCTAGCCCGTGTTCGATCAGACCCAGCACGAGTTTTCCTCCACCTGCGTTCTAGCCGTCTCCCCTCTTGCTTCATCGCCCTCAGCTCAGATGTATACCAAGGAGCTGACCGGGCTCTGCTCAGAGGGAGAGGACGCTTGGGCGCGATCGTGTCAACCGCCCGAGTCATCTCTGCATTCCACAGAGCGACCTGGGCTTCGACAGGAGCACCGGCCATATCAGCAGGAAAATCCCCCAGAGCCCTCTGGAATCCATCGGAGTCCATTAGCCTCCGGGGGCGGACCATTTTAATAGGCCCCCCACCCTTGCAGAGGGGAAAGGCCGCCGAGAGTCTAAACCTCAGTAGGAAGTGATCCGACCATGACAAGGGGGTAGATGTTAGTTCCCCCACTTCCAGATCACCATCCTCCTGTCCAGTCGAGAAAACCAGATCAAGTGTGTGTCCCTTTGCATGTGTTGGGCCGATGACATGTTGAGACAGCCCCATGGTTGTCATGGCAGCCATGAAGTCCTGAGCCGCTCCGGATACAGCAGCCTCGGCATGGAAGTTGAGATCCCCCAGAACCACCATCCTGGGGGTCCTCAACACCAGGTCCGAGACAACCTCCGTCAGCTCAGGCAGGGAGACTGTTGGGCAGCGGGGTGGACGGTACACCAGCAGAATCCCTAATCTGTCTCGAGTACCCAACACACAGTACAAACACTCCAGACCAGCACTCGACTGAACAGGAAGCCTAGAGAGGGAGATTGTATTCCTATAGACCACGGCAACCCCCCCTCCCCGGCCCTCGAGTCTGTGCTGGTGCTGCACCGAGTACCCAGGAGGGCAGAGCTGGGTGAGAGCAACCCCACCCAGTTCACCCACCCAGGTCTCAGTGATGCATACCAGGTCAGCCCCCTCATCCACAATCAAATCATGGATGAGGGAGATTTTATTCTGGACTGACCTGGCGTTCAGCAGCAGCACCACCAGACCCGAGAGCAAGCTGATATGGCCACCAGGAACTATCCGGTTGGGGTAGGAACCAGAAGAGGGAATAGCTGTAAGGAATCTATCCCCTCTTCTCCTCATCTGGCCTGTTCCTCCCCTAGCACCATACCTCCCCCTACCCGTGACCACAGTTATGTGGGCATCCCCGTATCCCCCAGAGCTCCCCAGGCACATATTAAAAAGTAATTAAAATGTATTTTACAATTTGCTGCTGGTTGGTTGGTTGGAGATCTTGCAGGTACAGTAGTATGGTCTCTCCTATGTGCACCGCAAAGTGCGGCGCCAAGTGCGCACTCGGCGCCGCACTCTGCGCGTCGCCGAGGCGCAGCCTCTGGCAGGCTGCAGATGTACCTGTTAGGGAGAGGTGGAGCACTCAGTCAGCTGACGCCCAGCAGGTGAGGGGAGAGACTGCAGAGGGAAGCCCCAGCAGTCCCTGTTCTTCTTTCCCCCCCACCAGCCAAACACATAATAATAATAATAATAATAATAATATAAAGCTGTTAGCTATAAGAGGTCAGCGGGTTACCTTTTTTATTTGTATTTTGTCTGTATTATTTTTAAATATAAAAATAATGGATATTCTAAAATAATGAATGCTTACCAAAAGATAGAAATTGTTATAAAACAAAAATATATAAATAAAGCCTGTGAGAGTTCTGCCATGTTACATAGTGTACTGCCACTGCTCAGAATGTGACTTTTAAAATGTTGGCTTGTGCAAACTGTAGCAAAGTGGCTGTGCAATGTCATTCTCAATGGACATCACACCTGGCCAGACCTCATAAATCCTCCTGGTAGACATGTAAAACTGACGGGGGGGGGGGGGCACCAAAGATATTCCTTGCCCAGGACACTATTTATCCTAGGGCCAGCCCTGAACATGGAATAAGAGGAGATGTCCTCTTATGGATCAGTAACTGGCTAAAGAACAGAAAACAGAGAATAGGAATAAATGGTCAATTCTCTCAATGGAGGGATATAAACAGTGGGGTCCCACAGGGATCTATATTGGGACCAGTGCTTTTCAACTTGTTTATAAATGATCCGGAATTAGGAGTGAGCAGTGAGGTGACCAAGTTTGCTGATTGATACCAGATTGTTTAGGGTGGTTAAAACAAAAAGAGATTGTGAAGAGCTCCAAAAGAATCTCTCCAAACTGGGAGAATGGACATCCAAATGGCAAATGCAGTTCAATGTAAGCAAGTGTAAAGTGATGCACGTTGGGGCAAAAAATCCCAACTTCACTTGTACACTGAGCTAGTGGTTACTGACCAAGAATGAGATCTTGGAGTTGTGTTGGACAGCTTGATGAAAATGTCAACCCAGTGTGCAGCTGCTGTGAAAAGGGCAAATTCCGCATTAGGCATATTGTGCATAAATGTTCTGCTCACCACACTAAAAAAAGAATATAGTAGAATTTTTAAAAATGCATTTTTTTTTCAATTGGGAAAATGCACATTTTAAAATCCACATTTTTCCCAATCAAAAATACACGTTTTTCCCAAAGGGAGAAAAAAGACAGTCTTGTTCAGGAATGAAAATGAGACAAAACAACCTTAGAGGAAGAATTCAGAGAATCCCAACAAGCTTGAATATTGCATATTCTTTCATTCTTACTCTTCCCTCCTCCCTCCAGTCCTCCATACTAGTCTTCAAGTACTTTGGAAGACTGGAGAATTACACTTGATCATAATATCCTGGTTTGCACATATTACGGACCCTGTTTTGCACATAATGCTAGGTTTGTTGCTTTACCCAGGATTTGTATGGCAGGCGATTGAACAAACTGTGGTTTGTTTTCTCACTCTCTGGGTTATTTGTTTCTTTTTTTCTTTGCATGTCCCTTCCTCTCTGTCTCAGATGCCTTCGCAGCATGATAGTACTGGCATTTAGAGCAGCTGTGATTTCTGACCACTCTCACTTGCGACATTTGTAGCCTGGCAATACAACCCATGAAAACCCACAGTTATGGGTTCTCATGTAATGACAACCCATGGTTTAAACAATTCAGAGTTCACAAGGCAACAACAAACCATGGGTTGGCTTTCTGGGTTGTTCATAATTAACAAATGGCCACATTCATACACCACGACAACCCAGAATTTGACAAGTCATTGTTAGCATTGTGTGTGATCCAGGCCTGTATATAATGTACTTGCAAATATGGACATGCAACATATGGGTGCCCTCTTAAAATAGCAAGGCTCAAAAATTAAGTGTATTTGCACTTTTCAACCTTGTGCTTAAAGATGTTTAAACTGTGGGCGGGTTTTGATTAAAATTACGGTTGCAGTGTCCTGGGGAGGGCAGGGGCAAATCATTGCAGTTTTTTGGCAGTTATGGCGCTCCATAACACTACTTCCAGCCCTACTTCTTCCAGTTGGGGTGTTGCTCTGAGCAAGGCTTATATTTCAAGTCGCCCCACAACAGAATTGTGCTGAACTTTTTAAAAATTAATTCTGCAATTATTAGTTCAGCCGTGGTCAGCACAAATTGAGCATTTGTGTTGCTGAGACCCTCTGTCAGCAGTGGCTAGTTTATTTTTATTGTAGATACATTGGAAAGTGCACTTTCTTAATGAGAACAAGGTTCAATCTGTGAATAATGAGAAGTGCATGCAAGAAGACCATTGTGAGTTCTCTATCAATGACATTAATGGAGAAAAACGTTCACATCAAACATAAAGTCCTTAAAAAGATTAGTATGTTTGATGCCATGTGAAAAAGTTGTACTTGGTGATACTTTAAATTTGCCTTCTGAGGTCACTGGCTAAGCTGTAATTCACTTAAGTTGTTTTTCGAAATGGTTGCCCTTCAAAGACTAATGGATTTAGGTTGTAGTTTTTTAAAACAACAACAACTCTGAATTACAAACAATGATTGTGTTTTCTATATATGGTGCTTGTTTTTTGTTCTGTGCATAGCCTTACATATTGGTAGTTTTTTTAAAAAAAAAATTAAAGAAATTGAGAGCCCATTGTAGAATCATTCAAATTTATTTTGTGAGAGGGCAAAGACACCTGCACAGCTAATCTGTCAAAAATATTTTTGATACAGTAGTTACAATTAAGTCATTGCATTTTGTTAAAGAGGACAGGAATGAAAATAGTGGGGATTGGGGTAGATCAAGGTTAATTGGCAGCTATAGGCTTGGAATAGATTTTGAGCATGAGCAGCACTTGGCTTGATAGATAAAAGACTCAATGCTTCTGAAAGTGGCTTGAATTCACTACGCAGTGCAGCTTTTATGTAGGATACATCAGTGCTTGTCTTGCTGGTGGACATGTTTAAATTGTCTCGCCTAATTTTGGCTCCTGAGATTTTAAGTTATTTTGACATTTGACTGAGGCGCTGTCTTTTGTGCTGTGTGAATGGAAACCGCTTGGTTAAATAAAATAGATCTGTTGCTGAATGAATGCTGCATGCCAACATTCTTTTGGCGCTCCGTCACTTTCACAGAGATGCACTGATTATGTGAGGCAGCAAGAAAGGTATGTTCCATCTCACATGCCTGATGTATGAGGCAGCACTACAACAGTTAAGGCATCATCTATGCTGAAGATGCCTCTGTTAGGATGGGTCACAGCTGGAGAATTGGCCAGATAGACAGGCAGGCAGGCACTAGATTAGAATGGACAGCTTGTCTACCATTGCGGACCATGTTGGAAAAATATATCTTGAGCAGAAGTATAGATTTGTTTCTAGTCATTCCCTATAATTAACATGATTTGTGGTACCACTTGGATAAACAGTGAATTCAAGATGCAGCAGACATGTTCCTTGTTACTTGTGAAGCAGAAGCCACATTTTGGGAGTTGTTTACATCAAATGTGAGGAATCTCACATCAGCCCTTAAAAATCTTTAAATTGCTTTTGGACATGGGGAAGATATAAATTTGACTTCCTTGTTTGTGGATGGTATGGATAATCTTATTTTAAAATGTGTGGAAGATTCTGTTGAGCCCACACACCTTACAAATGTGCTTTGAAAAGCCATAGCTTGTTTGCTCCTGATATATAATATTGTCTTACGTGTGCACATGGAGCCAAGATACCTTGGGCACAAGGATTATTGTGTTTACCTCTAGGTAAAAATGTATAATTTAGCTGTGAAACATAGAGGTAATTTAGTCTACATAATCCAGCATGTACTAGGGGTAACTGTAATGTATCTTATCTCTCTACTGCGCTGGGGAGAATGAATGATTTACACTGTGATTATAAGGACTGTATTCCATCTTAGAAGGAAGTGTTCCCCCTCCTGTTAAAGCCCTGGAGCATACGTTAATCTGGGAAAGACTTTGAGGATAGAAGGAGATGCAGGTGAAATCCTGGAAGGATAGTGCCACTGGTGAATCAAAGGAGTAACTCTTAGTGCCAAGGTTCATCAATACGTAGTCTAGTTCCTGAGTGGGAGGAGCAGCCACCCAAGACATGGCCAAGCCATGAAGGCACGCAAGCAGCTCATCTGAGGGAGCCTGAGCCCTCAAGAGATAGCATAAATTCTTTGCTTGGTACTTTCTGTTGGCTGAAGGGAAATGCACTTGCAACACCTTCTTCTCACTCATCCCTTCTATATGTCCTTCAGCCATGCCTCCTGCAGGACTGCCTTTCCTCCCTTGCCTCTCGGGGCAAGATTTCTTGAAAATAGAAGATCAGATCCTGGACCCAAGGGCAGGGAAAGGGTCCTGGAGAAGTTTGGTTTGTCCTGTTATGGCAGGTAGGAACAGTACTGATCATCTGCTGCAGCCACAGTTGGTCCTTCTGTCTCGTCCTCCCTTTCCTTGATGATTTATTTACTTATTTCATTTCTGTACAACTCAGTAGCCGAAACTCTCTGGGTAGTTCACAATATGGGCAATACAAGGGGCTGTATCCTCACAAGGGCCCAATAAAACAAATGATATGTCTATAGGAAGGGAGACATTCTAGTATACTTAAAAAGAAAAGACCAACGATAAATATAACAGACACATTGTGAAGATTGGACCTTTGCTGCTGTTCATTATCTGTTATACTTTGCTTCTAAAAATCAGGTTTGGTTACAGGTGGCAGATACTTATTTTTGTTCTCTAGGGCTTTAAAAGTATTTCGATGAGGGAGATTGAAAAGCAGAAGCAGATGGCACATTCTGTCTTTTTTCTTTATTTTGTTACTATCTTGGCCAGACTATATATAGTATATTTTATACTGCCCAATAACCAACACTCTTGGCAGTTAAAAAAAATACACACAAGACTTGCTTTATTATCTTTTTGTCTTCAAATTCATTCTTCCATGTGTACTTAAGTGGATCTTGCAAACTCGAGAACAGTTTTCATCTTGATAACCCTTGCTTAGAAGTAAGATCAGGCGAAATTTGCAGGAAAATATCCAATTGTACAGACACTTGGGGTTGGATCCATATTTATGCTGGATCAACTGTGCTTGTAGACATGGACTTCTCTGACCCATTCTTTCCATGGCAGCCCTTCCAGCCCACTGAAAGTGCTACATACAGAGTCCAGAGATCCTGCTGAATAGAGTGAGCTGGTGTGTGTGTGTGTGTGTGTTTTGGAGGATGGGGAAATCTTCAAGAATCAGGCAGAGGGACCTGACATGAGCAGAGCCCTTCCTTTTATGGAAGGCAGATTCTGTATTCAACCCTATGTATTTTTATATTTCAAATGGTCTGTCACCTAGTGTTCTTGTCAAGGACAAGTTGGACCAATAGAATAGCTTTCTAATTTCATCTTCTTTCTTAGGCTGTGGTTTTTAAATTCATTGTGGCTTGGCACTGCTTGCATAACAATTTTCTGACAGATTTTTGGCTCAGATGTCTTGGCAATAAATGTTCTTCAACCATACTCAGGATCTGTGTCATGTTAAGAAAATTGATATCTGTTTTTCAGCTGTACTACAGTACAGGTTGTACCATATATGCTTTCAAATCATGTCTCAAACTGTATAGCCTTTCATTCTGTAGAGTTTAACAGTGCAGTACTATGCATGTTTACTGGGAAGTAAGTAAGTTTAACTCTGTTCAGTGGGACTTACTTCCTAGTCAATGTGATTTAAGATTGCAGCATTACTAATGTAAAAATATTGGACCATGGAAATTTACTTCCACTACTCAAACTGGTCATTTGTTGTTACTTTATTATTACACAAAATACAAAATTCACCAATGACAAATTGTTATCCATTTGTATGTGTATATAAGCATTGTCACAGGGCCAAAATATTGATTTCCCATGTCTTTCAGTCACAGGCATTTTCCCTGGGTTTAGTTCTTTGAAGTTGTCAATACTACCTCAGGACTTCTGTCTGAAACCCCCTTTACTCTAGTTCTGTATAACACCAGTTTTGTGATTTCATAATCATGACAAATAATAGGCATTTCTCCAGCACGGGTAGTTCTAGTCAGATTCTAGCCTGCTGTGTATGGAATATAATTCATTATCAAAGTAACTTTGGTTTTAGAATAAACTGGGGAGGGAGAATATTCATCGTTGGACTCAGCCATATGCAGCCAGTGGAATTGCATCAGATGGTATGTGGATTCATTTTGTAACTGTGGAGCTTGAGATGAAATCAGAAGTTGTTGTTATTGATAAAGCTCCTAAGATACTTGATGTTGTAAACACTACAAAATAAATGAGTCCTGCCTACACTAGGTTCACACAACATGATAACACAGCATTGGCAGCCAGCCATGGTGGGTTGTTGTGTCTGAACCCAGTGTATTCTTTGCAGTGTAACTTAATTTTCATGAACGAGCTACCATAAGAACCCATGGCTGGTTGTAGGGTGCTTCATACCCATCGTTGGTTGTTGTGTTGTTTAAAACAGAGAGTGATTTAATGGTGGGTTGCTGGGATCAGCTACGGAGCCACACAGCAAGAGTGGCAAAAACCTTGTGCCGCTCTTCGTGATGTTATTAGGGCCGCTTCCAGCCTCCTTCACCAGTAACTGCCCCTCCACTGATGCCCAAACAGCATTTGAGAAAGACTGTCACTCGTTCGACATCTTTAAAACAGCAACAACAGTGCCACAAAAAAGCGCAGATGAGATTGTAATTTTTGTTCTTTCGCAAGAGGGTACTTATGGCTGTCCAATATGTGTGGAGTTGCACAGTCAATTTCCTTGTATGTTTCAGCTGTCAAAGGAAGCCTTGAAATGGAGTATGTGACATACAAGGGAACTGACAAGAAAAGGCTGCATATAGGCTAGTTTGCACACAATTGTGAAGGACCAGGGGAGAAATAACAGTCAGAGAAAGGAGGGACCTAATAACGCAATTCAGAATAACTGAAAATAAGGGGGGGGAGGCAGACGGAGTAAGTGCACTGAAAGGAGGGGGTGATATCTCCCCCTTGGCAATCTGATCCTCACGCTTTTAAGTGTTGAACTGACACTTCTCAGTGTCCTCCACCTTTTCAACACTTCCCCGACTCTCCAGCTATTCCAGAAAGGGGAGATATTAACTCCCCCCCCTTTTTCACTGCTCCTTTTTGGAGCAGTTACTGCTACGGTTACTGTGCTTCAGTGGGAGTGCACAAATCTCCCTGACAGGTCCTGAGGAGGAGGCTGAATGAGAAGGAGTGAACAAGGCCTGGGGGGCAGGTGTAAGTACTGCTGGTGCCAGTACCCTGTTTGATCCATCCCATTCAGCTGCCCTCTAAGCTTCTTTTTTTTTTTTAACTGTTGGGAATATTTGCACAAATTTAAAAGCTGAGAAGTAGACAGAGGGAAAAATTGTTCAAACTTAAGGGCTGGGAAGTATATGGGAGGGGGTGGCTTTGCACACCTGCAGTAATTGTGAAAGAACCAGTACAAGAGGCAGGGAGCCAATAATTCCCCTTTCTGGACTTGCTGGATGGGAAATGTTGAATGGGAAGAGGACAACTGGGTCCCTTCTTTCTCTTACTGTTATTTCTCCCGCAGTACTTCACAACTGTGCGCAAATTAGCCTATATGCAGCCTCATCTTGTCAGTGTCCTTCTATGGTAACTACTCCACTTGGGGCCTGATAGCTGCAAAATACAAGGATATTGACCAGGCAAGCCTACACATATTGGACAGGTGAAGGTTTGATATTGTGCACTTACAAAAGAACAAGGATTTAAAAATAAATAAATTAACACATTTGGATACTCCCGAAACACTGAAAAAATATTTTAAAAGAAAAGTGGTGATTGAAAACAGGTAGTGATCCAAGCAGGAAGAGGGCCAGGGAGAGGAGACAAGACAGGTTCTGGCCAAAGATGCCAGGACACGTGCCGGAGCCAGATGGAGGACTGAAGGGGAAGGACAAGCCACGGCAAGCCAATAGTCTATCATGTGTTCTTTGCTTTTTCAGCAAACAGCTAACCCATTGTGGCTTATTCACAGGGTGGCCTAGCGTGATCTGCGAACCCACAGTGTAATCAAAGATGAGACATATTACAGGTAAAAGGGAAGAAGGAGCAATTGGAGGACAGGCCAGAATGAAAACTTCTCCAAGGATACATTTGAATGATAAGTGAATCAGATGTTGGCTGAGAGGGTATACAAGTGGTAGTGATCTGCAATACACAAAGGAATTCCAGGGGAGAGTAGAATGGGTTAGTTTGCTAACCATAGAGTGAATGCTCTGAGAAGAAATATACAGAGCAGGGGTGGGAGCCTCTGGCCTGGAGGTCAAATCTGGCCCTGGTGTCCCAATCTGGCCCTCCAGGATTCCCCAGATGGCCACGCCTCCTCCCTCCAGCCACCAATCATTTGGTGTTTTCTTGGATTTTGTGCAATCCCCCCCCCCCCATTTTGAAAGGTTGAAATGCCTTGCCTCAGGCTTAATTCTTGGCAGTAAGAATTGTGTTACAGTATGTTAGTTTCTTTTGTATTTTGGCCTTGTCCTGTTTGCCTTTGGCCCCGCCCACCACAGGGATCAGTCTCTGAGAGCTTCTCTAAAATTTAATATAGCCCTTGGGCTGAAAGTGATTCCCCGCCTCTAATATAGAGAAAGGAGAAAGATCTACAAGAGTGGAACAAGATTAAAGTGGAGTTAATGAGAGAGAAGAAGCCACTGAAAAGAGCTGAATAATATGATTTGAACCAGGAGTGGGAAATGCCAGAGAGGCAACAGAATGTAAAACAGAGTAGATAGCTTTACAGAAGACTGGGTGGAGAGCCTTAAGCGTGGATGCAAGAAATAGAAAAAAAATCTAAATGTTAGACTCCACAGAAAGAAAATAGCAAGTTCTGGAAACATTGATCATCTGAAAATGGCAGGACTTGGCAAAAAAAGGAAAGAGAAAGGTGCTCCAAGATTCTTGAGGGATTTATTACTTCTGAAAGCCAATTTGAATACATTTCTATTCTGGACCTAATCCCAACATTTAATCTTTTAGTTCTAAGAAAATATCAAAATGATCTTGTCTTCCATTCTTCTCCATGAAGTATTAGACATACTTGTTTTCCCTACCTCTCTTGCACACGTTTATTTTTTATTGCATCCTGTATAAGGGCCAAAACAGACATTACGTTAAGTTGGTATCTTGCAGTTATGCCCTTTAAAAAAAAAAACTAGGTGAATGGGCCTCTTGTACCTACTATAAAGTAAAAAAAATTAAAAGATGTAGCTACTAGATATGGATTTAAAGTAATGTCTGTTTGGACCCTAAGAAAAGAGCTTGATACTATAAGCTGGCATTTGAATAATCCATATCTAGAACATTGGATGGTTTGGATATATAATTGCTCCTAAAAATCAGGACCATCCAAATTCTCTTTGTTGTCATAACCACAGAACATCTGTTCTTTCAGATGGAAACTGTTGCTGAAAAAAAAAAGAATCTAGCGTGGGTTGATGAGTCATATTGAAATTTCATTTTAAGAAATTGGGAAAGGGAAGGACTATGTATTTGGTACTCCTCCCAGTGGCTGATTTATTGAGACATCTCTAATGCTGGAGAGAAATTATGACTTCAATTGATTCTAGAGGAAGCTTATTGCCACTCCCTGGATTATAATTACAAGTTTCGTTCTCACAAGTGACTTGTGAAAAAGAGATGGGTAAGCAGAAGTGTTCCTGGGTTCTCTGCATACCCACATCTCTGACTCTTGCTTATTCACAGGTGTATACTAACCTTTTCCTACATTATGATTTGAGAGAGCTCTTATTTTGCTTTACTTTTTATATTAATTAAAGGGCCCATTGAGAAGACACCTTAAACCATGGCTTTAACCATAGTGGTTAAGCCAGAAACCCAGGCCGTGTTCTGAAGATACCTTAAACCACAGCTTATTATACCTTATTATACCTTAAACCACATGGTGAATAAGCCTTAAACTGTGGTTTAAGGTGTCTTCTGAACATGGCCTGGCTTTCTGGCTTAACCACCATGGTTAAAGCCATGGTTTAAGGTGTCTTCTCAATGGGCCCTTTGATTAATGGAAACAGTAAAACAAAATAAGAGCTCTCTCACGGTTAAAGCCATGGTTTAAGGTGTCTTCGTCATTGTGTACATGATGAAATCTGGATAGGGGATGCCGTTTCTCTTAGCACTGTTTCACACATTACACAGCAACAAATTAACATTTGCCACTGAACGTACACTCAGCAGAAATCCACAAAGAAACCCAGCTAACTGATAGATGTGCCTGTATTATGCATGTATTCATTACATTCACACTTTATAATTTTAGATGTACACTTTATGTGTGTATATATAATATTTTACGATGTGATATGTATAGCAACTCCTGGAAAAGGCAGCTGTTGGTGGTTTTCCCCCTAACAAAATGGTACATTTGAAGGGCTAATTGTGTGGCTTGAATATCTTTTCCATCATAATCATGTGTATATCATATGTGTAAATGAAGACGGATCAGGTTTTCAGTGGCTCCTACTGAGTTCTTTGAAACAAAGTAAACAAGCTCCAGTGGGAGAATAGGACACTGGGTTTGCCAATACTGGGACAGATATTAGCACAGTGTATATGTAAAGGTCACAGTGTGTTTTGCTAGGTGTCTGGATTCATCATTGAGCATGTTTTCTCTCATTACATTTGCCTTTTGGTGCAGTGCATGACAGTATTGAAAGAGGAATGTCACAATAAAGATGCTATAGGGAATAGCCAAAAAATATCAGATGATTATCAACAGCATGCTGGATTTTAACAGATATTGTTCAGAGGAGCAAATTATACACAACAGTGAAATTAGCAAAACAAAAGCAATTGCCCTTCTTGATTTGGTGTGCAGTACAATCCTGTGTATAGCTGCCACTGAATGTCTTACTTTTGAATAATCATGAATAGGATTGTGCTGTCATTGTGTCCATAGATGTGAGTGACTACCAGTGCACTGAGACTGCTCATTTTTCTCTCCCTATTCAAGCAGTCCACACACAATGCCTTTTAGCTGCAGATTATTGAATGTAAACTGGTGGGCTGTGTTAGAAATTGCGTCGGTGTCAAATGCTACAGTTTAAAATCTCACTTCCTGTTTGAGAACATACCAACTGCAGAAGATCTGTGAGGAGGGAAAACCAACAGCAAATTAACACAGAAATTTAGGCACTAATTATATATCCACTTACCTAGAAGTAAGCCCCATTAAATTCATTTGGACTTGTTGTGAGTAGACATGCATAGGCTTTATCTGTTAGTGTTGTTCTTACATTGCACAACACCACAAATTCCCATGGTTGTTGCAAAAGCAGACTTCAAACAGTTCCCAGAAATTTTTCATCTCCCTAAATTGCTGCATAAGCAAAATTCTACAAAGCATTTTAACTGTTTATACGGATTTGCATTTTATTTTGCATGTAGCCACAATCACATCTCTTATTATTATTAGTTGTTACTTAATGTTAAGTAACAACTCAGTACAACAATCTGTGAGTGCCTTTGAACTTCTCTTGAGCTTTTACAATTTCTGTCTTTGAACATTCTGCTTCGCTCTAGATGATTGCTCTGATTTTAGAGTGATCTGCAGTGGTCAGGCACATTGGGCAGCCATGGACTTACTTGCTCTGATGTCAAAGGTTAGCTTTGGCCTGGAACCAGTTTGGCACAGTGGCACATTTAGGAACAAGCCAAGTAAGCCATGGCTTAGGGTCTCACATTATGAGGGGCCTCTAAATATGTTGGCGCTATCTAAAATGTATAAGATGAAATTGCTTTGGCTGAAATACGCTGAAATGTCTGGTGTGACTTAACAGCAGAGTTGCTTTAGGTAGAGAGAAAGTGTGGCAACATAGCATTTAGTATTGGACGCAATAAGCACAAACTAGAGCCAATTTTAAAGATGTCCAAATCAATTTACTTTATTAGTGCTTTTATACACGTCTTCAGAGAAGGCTATCTAACACTGCTTAACTACAAGCACTGGGTGCTACCCTTTCTACTATAATGTAATACACTTTTTTCTCTTTATTTTTATGGCATGGGGTCTCTGAATCTTGATATGGCTTAGGGCCTCAGCATGCCTTAACTCGGCCCTGGTTTGGCAAACCTTTTCAAAGACATTAGAATCTGAATTCTGAGGTTGGTGAAGAACTTACACAAAATTAAGCCCCTCATTGGAGTCCGTATGCTATGGGTTTTCATATTACCCCCTGCTGGTTCAATTTTCTTAGGGCTTTAAAAGTTAAAATAAATAGCACATCACTTATATGTGTTGTAGAGCAAGGGAGTGGGATCGTAAACCTAATAAAACGCTTCCTAATATGGCATTGGAATGATGATGGTTATAGAGTAACCATGAGATTTACTGGAAAGAAAAATATTTTTGACATAGACCAGTGTTGATCTTTTGGCAACTGGCAAAAAATTAGTTCAGCATTCTGCTTGCTCACATCAAGTATTTTACATAAAAGATTCTTTTTATCTGAGCGTTGCTGGTGATGATGGAAATGCACAGAATGGGCTACAAATACGTTTATTTATTTATTTAAAACATTTCTTGGCCGCCTTTCAGGGCAGAAGCCCTCACAATAATAAAATACATAAAAACAGTTAAAATATTAAAAGCAATAAAAACATAAACGCAATTAAAAGCAATAAAATCAACAAAAACAACAATAGCAGCAATAACTACTCATCACGGAGAGGCCACAGTAAAATAAAATGTTTTTAATTCCTTCTTTAAAGCCTGCAAGGATGGTGCATGGTGGACCACTGATTTGAGTTTGTTCCAGAGGTTTGGGGCCATTACAGAGAAGGCCTCTGCTGTATAAACACCCACCTAATTGCTCTCACAAGGCCTCTTTTTCTGATCATAAAGTATGGGCAGGCTGATATGGGTGAAGGCAGTCCTTCAAGTAACTAGGTCCCCAAATCATTTAGAGCTTTAAAGTTCAAAACCAGCATTTTTAATTGGACTTGGAAATATATCAGTAACCAGTACAGCTGGTGCAATGTAGGCATTATATGATCAAATCACCTTGCCCATACCAGTACTTGGGTGGCCACATTCTGTACCAGTTGAAGTTTCCGAATCGTTTTCAAAGGCAGCCCCACATGCAGCATATTACAGTAGTCCAGCCTGGATGTGACTAGTGTGTAGATAACTGAGGCCAGGTCCATCCTCTCCAGATACGACCATAGCTGGCATATCGGCCTAAGCTGGTAGAATGCACTCCTGGACACGGTAGCCACCTGGGCTTCCCCAGTTAGCTCAGAGTCCAGGAAGACTCCCAAACTGTGTGTTTGGTCTTTTAGGGGGAGTGCAACCCCATTTAAGACCAGTTGTACGCCTCCATCTGAAGTAGTTGGTTTCCCAACCGACGGTAGCTCCATCTTGTCTGGATTAAGTTTCAACTTGTTCACCCTTATCTATCTCAAAACAGCCTTCAGCCACTGGTTCAAGAGTTCCACAGCCTCCCTGGGATGTTCAGATAGAAATGAGAGGTAGAGCTGAGTATCATCTGCAAGCTGATGACACTTCAGCCTAAACCTTCTGATCACTTCCCCAGTGGTTTCATGTAGATGTTAAAAAAAACTTGGGGGACAAGATAGAACCTTTTGGCACCCCACAGATTAACGGCCTTGGAGTGGAATAGAAGTCCCCCAGCACGCCCTTCTGAGACCGCTCCTCCAGAAAGGGCCAGAACCACTTTAAAGCCATGCCTTCCAAGCCCAATCCAGAAGGATACCATGGCCGATGAGAGGTCCAGAAGAACTGCTGAGAGGTCCAGAAGAACCAACAGGGTTGCCCTTCCACCCATCCATTCTCCAGCATAAGTCATCAACCAAGGCTGTTTCTGTCCCATAAGCAGGCCTGACACCTGACTGGAATGGATCTAAATAATCAGTTTCTTCTAAAACGGCTTGGAGTTGTGAGGCCACCACACGTTCCAGCACCTTGCCCAAGAACAGCACATTTGATTCAGGGTCGTAGTTATCCCATGGGATCTAAAAATATTTTTCAACAAGGGCCTCACCAAAGCTTCTTGTTCCCAACCGTTTCTGCCTTTTATCTTACTTAATAAGTAACTTCTTATGCTTTATATTGTTGAAGCTATTTTGTAACAAGTTGGTTTATAAACTGAGTTATAATACAGCTTTGTCTCTTGCGCGTACTGTTCCTTTACTGCTTGGAGTAATTGTATTTCTAGAATCTACTTCTGACCTATCATTGATTTATTTATTTCACTTATTTCTAGGAACCTGTGTGAAGTGCAACAAAGGTGTATATGGCGCAAACCAGGCTTGCCAAGCAATGGGGAATCTCTACCATGATGGATGCTTCACCTGTGGAGCATGTAGTAAGTATCACTAAAGAGGCTTTTCCTTTATATAGAGAGGCTAAGCCAAAATTTGCAGGAAATGGGGGGGGGGTCTCTCGTTAAATTCTTGCTCTAGAACAGCCTTCCTCAACCTGGGGCGCTCCAGATGTGTTGGACTGCATCTCCCAGAATGCCCCAGAGCTGGCTGGGGCATTCTGGGAGTTGTAGTCCAACACATCTGGAGCGCCCCAGGTTGAGGAAGGCTGCTCTAGAAGAAATGGTAGCAGGCCTGCTATCAAACGTCAACAAAGTCAGGCATCTGCTGGGGACTGCGAACTGACAAACATCCATCACTAACCAAAGCCACCCAAATGGCTGCCTTAGCTCTTTGTCTCCATCTCTTGCACATGCACTGCTGCTTTCACGTGAAGATAGGATTGGGCGGGGGAGAGGCAGCTGACTGCTATGCAGGTTCTGATCTGCACACTTCAATAGCCAGATCACTTCCTTTCCTGGTTCGGAGGCAGAATACTTTGACTTATGCAGCACCCTTTGGGCAAGTTTATAGAGAAAGGTAGGTATAAAAAGTAGCATGTTGGGGTATCTTTTGCAGGGTCCAACACCAAAGCCTCGAGCGAGCCCAGGAAATTCTGACCCCGTTCAGACAACACGCTAAACCATGCTGCTTAACCACAAAATGGTTAAGGGAATGCTTAACCATGGTTTACGGTGTTGTTTGACACACGTTTTCCCTAACCATTTGCCCCATTAACCAAAATGTGTGTCAGGCGACACTGTAAACCATGGTTAAGCATTCCCTTAACCATTTTGTGGTTAAGCAGCATGGTTTAGCGTGTTGTCTGAACGGGGTCACTGTGGTTAGGCTCACTAAGGAAAACTTAACCACAAAAGTGTTAAAAGTGTTGTCTGCAAGCATTCCGCACGTGGTTAGCGTTAACCACAGCTGAACATGGTTAAGCTAACCACAAAGCCCAGAGTGTCGTTTGAATCAGGCCTATGTGTCATTTTCCAAAGCGGCAATTTGACTTGGGCTCTCTTGGCACAGTCTCCATATTTTTTTAATTGGAAGGGATTTTGAATCACATGATGGACTCCTGGAATATCTATAAATGCCTGCTGAGGCTTTGTCTTTCTATTTTCTTGTTGATTGTGTTTCTAAAGTGACATAACTGTGCCTGGAATTTGATAGCATAGGACTGCAGCTGCCAGATTCTTCCCAGTCAAAAAAAAATTGGGCCAGAGGCCCCTGGCAATACATCATTGCCCAGCTGAGCTGGGAAGAATGTCTGTGGAACCAGTATTTGTGGGATCAGACTGAAGAACCAGGTGGGCTCCTTCTCCCAGTGCTCATAGATGCCACTTCTGTCAGGAATGTGGAAATAGCCCCAGGGGCTTCTGCTTTCTTAGGGGAGAAGTAATTGTATTTTAGGGTGACCATATGAAAAGGAGGACAGGGCTCCTGTATCTTTAACAATTGCATAGAAAAGGGAATTCTAGCAGGTGGCATTTGTATATATGGGGAACCTGGTGAAATTTCCACTTCATCACAACAGTTAAAGCTGCAGGAGCTACACTAGAATGACCAGATTTTAAAGAGGGCAGGGCTCCTGCAGCATTAACTGTTGTGATGAAGAGGAAATTTCACAAGGTTCTCCATATGTACAAATGCCACCTGCTGAAATTCCCTTTTCTATGCAACTGTTAAAGATACAGGAGCCCTGTCCTCCTTTTCATATGGTCACCCTATTGTATTTCCTCTTTCACTTTCCCACCCCCATATCCATTTCCTAGATGGAACAGTAAAGGACTGATGAGGGGTGAGGAAGTGACTTGCTCAGACTTCCATAATAATAGGTCTACGCCAGAGCTGGAAATAGAATCCAAATGTCCCACTCACATAGTCCGTGTTATTTCACTCATACGAGAGTATATTAGAGTGATATGGATTAGTGTATATTCAGAGGCAGTAAGGACCACTCATTAAATATAAATCAGGGTTGCTCTCCACCCTAGCCCCTGCTGCAAATAGGGATTCCATTCTTTCTTGTATGTAGCGTTATTATGCATGGTTTAGTGCTGCAGGGAATGCAATTTACATACATCTCTAAATTTACTCATACTTTACAGACTTACATAAGCATCTGTTCATAAATTAAACAAATCTTGCCACCTTACACCTGTTTTAAAGCCTCAATGCATTTATTTTTAAATTTCAATGTTTCAGAGACCATATAATTTCGCTCATAATCAAGAATCCAGCTTTGCTAATTCTTCAGGTCTGTATCGATTCCAGTTCTGAACAAATGGCATTGGATTTTTCTGAAAAGTCTCTGATTGCCTCCTTCCATCCTGTAGATAATTATAAGTAGTTATTTTGTTCATAAGTATTTTCCAGATTTTCCTCCTCTACAGTAAGGTGACCATATGAAAAGGAGGACAGGGCTCCTGTATCTTTAACAGTTGCATAGAAAAGGGAATTTCAGCAGGTATCATTTGTATGCATGTCGCACCTGGTGAAATTTCCTCTTCATCACTACAGTTAAAGCTGCAGGAGCTATACTGCATGTGACCAGATTTAAAAGAGGGCAGGGCACCTGCAGCTTTAACTGTTGTGATGAAGAGGAAATTTCACCAGGTTCCCCATATATACAAATGACAGCTGCTGAAATTTCCTTTTCAATACAACTGTTAAAGATACAGGAGCCCTGTCCTCCTTTCCATATGGTCACCCTACTCCACAGTCCTAATGGCAAATGAGCTGTTCTCTATGCATTTGCTAACAGTAATCGTGCCATTGTTGATACACTGGCTTTCAGGCTTTCTGGGAACCTTTTCATAGTAGCTTGTCTGGTGAAGAATATCTGGAAATTGCAAAAGATTCTGGTGTGTGCTGTTGCGTGCTGACTAGCCTGCTGGACTGGATCCTGATACCCCATTGCTGGCATTTGAAGGGAACATATTTCTTTGCTTCATTTTTTATCTCAGAAGCATATTTTAAATTGTTTTAATTAATTGTGTACATTGTCCTGTGATTTGATCATGCAAAATTAAATAATAAAAATTAGTACTGGTGAGCAGGCTACCTGTCTGGGGCACTTACCTGCCATTAAATAGTCATTTAATTAGGAAGCTGCTTTATACTAAGTCAGTCTGCTTGTCCAACTAGCCAAGTAATGGCATTGTCTTCAAGGTCTCAGGCAGAGAGTGGCTTTTCCTAGCGCTGCCATCTGAAATCTTTCAATTGGAGAGGCTAGAGATGTAATCTGGGACTTTCTGCCTCTACCACCGACCTATTGTCCTCCCTTAATTGAAGACTGATAAATGTTTCCAGGATCACAGTTTGAAAACTACTGACTTAATGCATTTTGCATTTGTAAGTTCTCAGATGTAAAAGGTTAATTTAGGTGCAAAAAAACTTAGGGACACATCACGTCATGATTTTTTTTTAAGTAGTCCTTTCTTCTCACGCAGAACATGTTTCTGTTTATTCTTAATGGGCTTCTATCAGTTTTGACACATTGACTTAAATAATGCTTCCATATTCCTATCTGAGGTGTCTGTTCAAAAATATTTGAGTAAGTGGGCTTAGCTGTTCAGAGCTACAAATAAGTTCTAAATTTTATACTATAAATAGGTTATAGACTATTGCCATTTAAATCCCATTTATTTCTGTGGTACTTGCTTACAAGAAAGTATGCTTAGATTTGGTATTTATTTGGGGATTTGTATTTTGACATTAAGGATGAATGAGCTGGATACATAATCGGTATTATTTCACAGCGAAAGAGAACTGAGGTTAAGCCTCTGTATGAGAATGGGTCTGTGCTGTATGTTTTTGCTACAAGTTCATTGGTATTACACCAGTGTAAATATACAAGGGTAAACACCCTTAAATGTACTCGCATTGGAGAGACACAGTCAAATCAGGGCTCTCAGGCTCATGTGCGTGGGTTTTCAAAGAAGCACATCTGTCATTCACACTTCATGTGTTTTCTACAGGACACACCTGCAGCAGAAACAATTGCCACATTAACTGTGGCACCCTTTTATGCACATAAAGTTGGTTTGCATTCGCTTTTGGACAGATTTGTGTAACTTAAGGGCTGATTTTGGCTTCAAAGACCGTCTGATATGCCTGAGAGCTCCAGTTTATGTGGACTTGCCTTGGGAATTATTCCTGGGACTAGCGCATGAGTCTTTGTCAATATTCCCCTGACACAAACCTTTTTCACAAGAGAAATTAAGCCGTATTCCATTTTGCATGCAGCTGTGCATGCTGTTTTTGTAATTCAGCAAGTTGGTTTATATAGCTTGTTGAAGGATATGTGTATCCAAATATAATACTGTTCTTTGTTCTTCCGCCTGCAGTCTTCTGGATAGTGGCCATAATTCATAAGACACCCATGTTCTATATATTGTTGTAACGTGTATTCCAAGTACATTTTCCTATGTCACAGAAGTATGTGTTTTTTTAAATTGTATAATGTGCAGTTTCACCTGCCAGAGACCATTTGACCTTCTAACACTTGTAGTCTGGTTTCACACATTTGTTGTAGACTTCTTGGAACATAAACCCTTTTCACTGGTGTTCCCACCCACAAAGCTGCTTAGCTTTGGCATTTTTGCATCATATGGTTCTCATATTTTGTGCTGTGTGAACCATGAGGTCATAAGAGGAAAGATGAGAGCCAAAGAAAAATGTGTAGAGGAAGTATTTGAAACGACTGAAAGACATTAGGAGAGGTTAAAAGCTTAAAAACTAAAAAAAAAAAAAGTAGTAGTTTGGGATGCAGTGGGAAAGGATGTTAGGTAAGTCATACGTTCCAAAATTGGAGCCAAAATTTGTTCTAGTCTTGGAAAAAGATGAGCTATGTCAGCAAATAAAAAATAGTAGAAATTTGTCCTTCGGGAGTTCGTTCTTAATAACAAAGGTTAAAATGATGCTTAAGGAAAGGTTATACTGCTAATTCTGTGGTGTACCTTTGCCAGGTTACAATGATAAACGAAGCTGCATTATGCGTTTTGGAGAGCAGAAGCGTAGCAGAAATGTTCTGAAATAAGGGATTTGTATCATTAGTCCCAAACCCTCTCCCAACTCCTCTTTCAGAGATAGACATTTATTTGCATCAGCCACCAGATATTACAGTTAATATGCAAAATACTAACATACTACAAGTAAACTGATGAAATTACCCCTCTTTTTTTAATGGCCCCTACTATGACACACGTATTCTCCCATTCCCTTTATGAGTACCTGCCCCCATTTTATTATATTATACATGGCTTCTGTTGTAATGCTAACACAAGGGTTCAGATCAGTTTTTAGAGAAATACTGGAGCACATGACGCAAAAGCAAAGGCCTGGTTTGGTGTACTAAATAATCCTTGAATTCTCAAATGGTTTATTTCTCTCCACTGAGTTTTAAGTTACGTTATTTTTCTCAAATGTACTAATTTGAATAGCTCATAGCTGCGTGTTAGTAATTCTTGAGGAAAGAGAGTAACTTGAAATTGCCAGAAATATCTTTATTTCTTTATTATAATTGTTTATATCTTAAGGATAGAAATCCATCTAATGTGGCTTACAAATAAAATCAAAATACATTAAATTACAATGAGACAATACTAAACAGATAATATATGAGGATCCTTCTCAGAAGCCAGTTGGTCCTACGGTGGGTTGTATGAAGGACAGTCCGGCTGATTCAGATATGGTCTTTGCTTGCCTGGTTCCCACACTCGCTTCAAAATAAAACCTTTTGCGATGTAGTTCTTCTACTAGAGATGCTGGGAACTGCATCTGCATCCTCCTGCATGCAATGCATGTGCTCTCCCATCATGCTATATCTTTCCCCACAACTATAGCTTAATCTAGGACAGGTGTGGGTCCCAGTCTTGACTATAGCCTCCCTCACCCTTACTACCACCTGCTGTCACCTTCGCACTGCTGAAATTCAGTGATGTAGCAGCAAAAAATAATTGGCAGTTTACTGCTGAAATTCAGCAGCAAACCTCTACAGGAAGTCAAAAAGGCCAAATTTAACTTGTTTTCAAGCTAATTGTAGCCCTTTTGTATCTCTATAGCAGAATTTGGGCAGCAAACCACTGACATTTTTGCCACTGCTGGCAGTGCAGTGGAAGGAGTGTGGCCCCTGGACCACCTGAAGTGGCCCACCCCTGATCTTGGGGAAGGCAACCTGATGACCTCCAAATGTTTTAGACTTCAATCCTCATAACCCCTTACCGTTGGACATGCCAACGCAGTAATGGGATGATCTTGGAGCTGGGAATCGGAACTCTGACTTCCCTCACCTTTGCCAACAGCGAGGAAAGAACCCTGTGGGCTGCCTCTCTGAGGTCGAGAATGTGACCTTGGAGAGGAGGGAAAGTGGGTGTTTTGGTAGGCAGGGAAGGAAGGAGACTGAAGAGGCCAGGATATGAACTATCCTGAAGTCTCTCCGGCCTTCTTCCCTTCCCCTCCAAGACGCTTTCACTAGATGGGCAAAAGGCCTGTCTAGCAAAAATGCAGAGTGGGAGAATGGGGAGGTAAAGATTGCCTCTGCCACTCTTCCCTCACGGCATAGGATGACCACAAACCTCTGAGTTTGGAGGCGTTCTGTCAATAGGATTGTGCCCTTAAGACAAATACCTTGCCACAGGTAATTTAAATATTATACAATATTCCTTTATACATTCTCCAAATATATTTTCAAAAACTTTATGTAATATTTTGGAAGTTTAAGAGGGGATGTCTCCTTCCCTTTATTCAATGAAGAGAGTGCAATTGTCAATCAAGCAGGGCGGATTTGATTTTCCAGATCTTACTTTATATCATAAGGCTTATTTGTTAACTGATACCAATGATTGGAAAACAACGTTTTCTTTAATATTCCTCCATGAGTTGTTTTGGAATCAACTTATTTAGCACGTCTTTCTGGCTGGATGGCATTAGGATCTAGGTATATTAAAAAGAAAAAATGGGTCCACTAACAGTTTTAGAAGTGAGAGAGCCTTGGCATGCTTAATTAACTTTATGGGAGAATCCAGCATTTGAAATAGGGAGACAGCCTTTTATGTGGAGGAATTGGGCTGATAGTGGAATTTATTCTTTAGATCAGTTAAATAGGATCAGACAATGAGTTTTACCATTTTCAGCGTTGCAGTTTAGATATCGCTTACCATCCAGTGCTAGTTGGCAGTATATTCAGCTACAGCATTTGTTGGAGTCTATATGTGGACCATCAGCAATGAGTGTTTCAGCACCTCCCACATGGAATTAACTGGTTCTTTACAGACAGCTAAACCTACAATAGCTGTTTATAAAAGTCTTTTGGAATGTAATAAATCAGATTTATTTCTTTTCTTTGTGCCCGCCTTTTGTTTTTATTATATATACAAATTTTAAAAGTTAGGCTAATTAGACAACTTCTGTTAGATAAGGAGACTATTCAAAATTTGAAAACTCTTGTCTTGTACTGTCTGCCCTCAATTTTTAACTACTTCAGAAACCTATCGTGTGGATCTCAAATTTTGCAAAACAACTCTTGCATTGTATGAGTCTAGTGCAAAACCTGGATTTGTGAAACTCAGGCTTAAATTTACACTCTGCTACAACGTTCACTTGGTGGCCCTTGGCATGTTGCTATCTCTCATCCTAACCTACCTTATTGCTCTAAGCTTCTTGGAGGAAGGGTCAGATATAAATGCAACACATATTAAAATAATTATATAGGGAGGTAATATTTTGTCCCGGACCAGTACTTGTTTGCAAGATAATTTAAGTATGGGGTCCGTATAATTTCAGAATCCTTTTATATATAGTACAGCTGGCACATTAGCCAGCAGAATTCATATTTAAAGCAATATCTCCTCAGTTACCAGGTGCTTTAAACCTTTCTCTTCCCAAATAACTCTCATATGCAGTGGGATGGCAGGATATGTATTGAGTACCTGGGCTGGTTAATGCTGACATCTTCAGAGATCTAATTCAAATGCTGACAAGAAGCATTTTATATAATCTGCCTTGTTGGCTTGGACTTGTTACGCTGGACTTGTTTTTAAACTAGCATAATAAGTATGGGAAATCCAGTGCAAAAACAGGAACCAGTCAAAAGTGCAAGGGTTTGATGCAGATCACTGGGTAGCTGATGTGGGCACAAAATCATGTTCAGACCAAATTATATACAAATTAAATGTATCCTTCCAAGTAAATAAAAAGGAGTGCTATTGGATTTAGTGGAGTTGGAAGACTACAAGCAGGAGGGCTCAGAATTTGATATTACAGAGGTCAAAAGTCTAAATTCATTTTGATTATATGGGTACTACTATCCACTGGACAAAGTGTGGTTTCTGGGACATAAAATATGCTATTGTAAGCCTTAAGCACCAGGGATGGGAGCAGCATTCTAAAATGTCCCCTGTTGTTTAAACAAGCCATACACAAAGGACAAGCACCAAAGATTTAATTACAAGCTGAAAGGGAAAATATATCCTGTAATTATGGCTGGTAAAAAGGACAGTAGTAATGCCAAAGGACTTCTATTTGCATGAACATTGGCTAGTAATGAAGTAGATGAGTGTATTGCTAGGATCCAAGAGTTCAGAACAGTCCCTCTGTAATAGTAATTAGCTGATTCTTAGGATCCAAGAGTTCAGAACAGTCCCTCTGTAATAGTAATTAGCTGATTCTTGGGCAGCCCATGAATTAAGTTATCTTACATGTATATTTCAAAGAAGTAAATGTGCTTTGATGTAATATGATTAAAGTACAATATCTGCCTCCTAGATTTGCCTGATGTATCTTATGTTAAGAGTGGGCCTCATATTTCACAATATTGAAGCTCCATGTGATTAAAATGCCCCATATTTTAGAATCACGCAGCTTCACAGAATTAAGTGGAACATATTCTACAAGGGTGGATAAAAATGGGTGATTTTTTTTTAAAAAAAATGGATTTTATTGATTTAAAGTTTTTCATTTTTTAAAAATGGTAACTGCTTACATTTCTCTTAAATGACTAGCTAAATATTTAATAATCTGGAAACATCCATGTTAGCTCTACAGTTAATCTTTAAACTGAATCAGTGCCTCTACCAGATACATTGAGTTAAAGGAGACTTTTCTATCTGAATGAAGAACCAATTTGATCATTCCTCTTGTGCAAATATTTACACTCTACCTAGCAAACATAGAGTTGGATCCAGACTTACAGGGATGTTAGGCTGAGGGCAGTGAAGTGGTGGACCATCCACCACTACCAAAGCCCTGCTGGTTCGAGCTAGCTAGTGTTCGTGGTGGGCGAAATCACCCCTTTCTTCCTTACTGGCAGTAGGAAGGAAAATACCTACACCAGGTCCTAGGCCCTTATAGGATGCAGTGGATCCAAGGCCACCTCCACCCTACTCCTGGAATGCCTTCTTTGGAACCTACCACAAGGGATGCTTTCCACAAGTGTACCAACAGATGGGCACTTCTGACTTATCCTAAGTATCCTCAGATGGCTTTAAGAGAGTTGGGGGAATGTTGGATAAATTCCTAGAGGAGAAGGCTATCAATGACTACTAGTCCTAATGGCTTTGTGCTATCTCCAGTATCAGAGGTAGTATGCCTATGAATGCCACTTGATGGGGAACTTGTGCGAGAGGTGCTGTTGCACCTGTGTCCTGCTTGTGGGTTCCTGGTCGATTGCGTGAACAGAGTGCTGGACTAGATGGACCCTTGGCCTGATCCAGCATGACTCTTCTTAAGTTCTTATGACAATCAAAAGGGCTTATAGGAAGTGTCTATGTAGAAAAAGAACATTTGAGATATAGCTGTAAACGAAAAACTCACACAGATGTTAAGAGTACATAAAGGAATAAAGAAAAGAGACTTTTCTGAAGGACTGGCAAAAATACATAGACTATATGAAAAAAGAGTTGAACTTTGGCAGAAGCTTATAGAAATTTGTGGGATGCATAAAAAAGACTAAATATAAATAAATGAAATAGAAAAATAGAAAAATAATAATATACCACCCTGAAATACAAAAAGAAAATGAATGATGGAAGAAGATATTTTTTTTAAAAAAATGACCAAGCTTCAGGAGGGAAGGGGGAGGGATTCTGATGTATTAATATGTTTTGTTTTTGCTTTCAAAGCATTTTTTTAAAAAAAAAATCAATAAAAAGGGGCTTATAGTATTGTTCTCTTACTCATACATAGAGTAAACTTATTGAAATCAGTGAGGCTTAAGTTAGTCATGATTCAATATCACATTGATTTGGCTGGGTATACTCTCCATACAACTGTGTCTGGATCCATCCCATAGGAAGGTTGTGGGCTCTCCCACACTAAAGGCCTTCAAGAGGCAGCTGGACAGCCATCTGTCAGGGATGCTTTAAAGTGGATTCCTGCATTGAGCAGTCGGTTGGACTTGATGGCCTTATAGGCCCCTTCCATTTCTATGATTTCCCCACCCCCACCTCCATGAATATAAACCATGCTAGTCCAACTAGTAGCTATTACAGCTTGCATTTACCTGTCAGTCAGTGGCATGTCATTTTTCTTTGTGTCTTTGTTTTGTGTGAGTGAGGCTGGACCAAGGCAGAATGAAGCAGAAAAGAGCAACATTGGAAAAAGGAAGAGAAGACAAAATTGCACAATGCACAGGTTCCTATGTTCCCATACTTCACCTCACAAACTCTCCTGGGTTGTTAGATGGAAATATGGGAATATTTTAAAGACGTTCCCTGTATAGGTTTAAAAAAAAGGAAATCACAGAGTACATATACAGTATAACAAAAAGATACAAGGCGTATGTGTAAGAATGAATCAAAGATTGTAAGGAATACTCTGTTTGGTTGAAAATTAACTTTGTACCAATATTTAGGAAACAGATGTGGAGGCATTATTGGGAAATTTTGTTAAATTCTGTAATTTAAGTCAGCCTCTTCTTTCTTGCTGATTTAAATAATGATTTTTTTTATCATTGGTTTAAATCAGTCCACTTTGTGTTCCACAGTTAAGTAAGTGTTGTTTTTGGCTGAACTCCTCTACCTGCTTACCTGGGAGTAAGGCTCATTAAACTCAGTGTGACTGCCTTCTGAGTATGTATTTTAAACTGGCAGCTGTGTTGGCCCCAACCATCTCTATTATTATTATTATTATTATTATTATTATTATTATTATTTACATTCAGACATATTTCTGTGGACAGTGTAGTGCAGCACTGCAAAAGTCTCTCGGGATAAACACCTTCAACTGCAGACACTTTCCAGCAAAGACTTTATATTCCATTAAGCATGTTTTTAGAGATAACATAACAAATAGTGCAAATTGTATCATCCTGTCATAACACAGCGCTGCTGCCAATTTTTATAAAAAGATTTAGCACAATGCAGAATTCCTGTTAAATGACCTGTGACTGTCATGTAATGATAGTGGTGGCTACCCAAGTTCTGTCTTTTATGCTAGCTACGGCCTTCAGCTCCCCACCCCAATGTCTGAAGTACAGCACATACTGAGGGGACACTTCAGATGACTTTGTTTTATTGTTGTTCTTCCTCTTTCTGTCTTTGCCCCTATGAAAACAATTTGCGGCATATGGGGAAAAAAACCTTTGGACATCTGCTTGTTTTGATAACCACTTGAACTTTTTAATCATTAAACTAAGACCAACTGCAACCAGCCTGGGTTTCTGAGGCTCATTTTATTTTATGCCTTATAATAGTGTAGAATCATCCTAAAAGGGATTTCTTTTCTTATAAATTCTCACAAAAACAGACACTACTTCTTCCCCAATGTCTGCATTCTTGCTTTTCCTTACTGTCAATAATCGTAGGATTGATTCATCCGTTATCTTTTTCCCTGCATAGAGAAGATCTCTATACAGGGAATCCAGGGCACTTAGATCAGTATTCACTGTCCATTCAGCCAGCATTTATGCAACACTAAAAACATGCCGGCATTCACATGATACATTATGCATACATTTTCATGGATTGATTTGAGCTATAGTTTTATGAGAGGTAACACCAGAATCTATTCTAAATTCTAGGAATGTGTCAAGTAGTAATACAGTGTCTGTGAGCATTTCCAGTGTTCATTTTCTGATCACTCTGTTTATATTTCTGAAATTTATATCTTGCCTTCCAATGGCCAATCAGCGTTCCCAGGAAGGCATACAAAACAATAAAGTATACAAATATTACAAAACAAATATAATAGCACAATTCATGCTAAAAAATTTGAATCCATAAAAGCTCAGGGTAGTATCCAGTGTTCCGCTTTACTTATGCCATTGATGTAGCACTAGCGTAAGTGGTCTCTAGCCTAAGCTCAATAGGATATACTGGTTCAGTGGGTTTCCCTGGAAAACCTGTTGTGCCAGCATACGCTATTACTGTTGCTCTAGAGGTCGCTTATGTTAGCGCTACGTTAATGATGAAAGCGGAATGGCAGCATTGTATACTGCCCTCACATTCGTGAAAAAGTTTTTTGGTTTTTTTAAGAGTAGTATTTAAAAGCCAGGGAACACAAAAAGGGCTTTGCCTGGTGCCAAAACGATAGCAAAGTGGGCACCAGGTGAGCTCCTCTGTGGCGGGCATTGCACAAACTGGATACCACCGTCAAAAAGGCTTTCCCTCTGATTGCCAACCACCTTAATCACAACTACCACTGCATATATTCAGGGGCAGAATGTCTAAGTGTCAATTCTAGGTTGGATTGAGGTATTGGGTCTACCTTTTTAGAAACTTCGGTACTATTGGCGTGTTTGTACATGCAGGTTTTGTGTATGGGGGATTGAAGGGAAATAGTGTATAAAACAAGCTTCAGGTCTGCTTCTAATGACATGACGCCTGACTTAAACAGCAGTGTCTTCTAAGAACGGTGTACATGGATCTTTTCATTTCTGAGATACCTGTGTATCTGACTGGTTTCCCTTTTATCACCAACTATGAAATGGACATAGGTGCACCTCCTTTTATATGACATTTTTATGTATTTAACAAGGATCATGAGATTTGGGCTTTGTACTAGTAATGTCTAGTATTGAAAGCTGCCGAAAATCTTAGACATTTCCATGCTGGAATACCATTCTTCTGTCTTGTCTGCAGGCGCCCTCTGCTGTTAATGCAGTGAGCTTGGAGGAAGGAAATGTAATTGTACAATTTGCTCTGTTCAGTTCTCTATAGAATGTTGTGAGGAGAGAGACTGAAGGAAAAGGAGTAAGAAGGACAGATGTATAGGTTAAAAAATATTAAATATGGGTCCCATGTTACAGGTTTAGGTTAAAGGCCAGTACTAGATCCTTAAAGATTAAAGGCTTCTGTTTTGAAGTATAAAGTATACATTTTATTCATTTATTTAAAGGAATTTTGCCCTATTCTTTATCCAGTCTAGGTCCTGGAGCAGCTTACAAGTATCAGTAGTAAGATTGCTCCTGCCCTCAGCCTTTCAGTGTAAAATACTGTTGTGTGTCTAGAGGTCTCATTATCTGGCGTTGTGTGGTAAACTAAAAAACAACAACACTGAATGATGGCAGATGTTCCTTTATGCTACAGGGAATTGTGCTTACACATACCGCTGTGTGCCTAGGGTAGCTCAGAGTTCCCAGATGGAAATGGAGTTAAACAGCCTTCCCCAACCTGGTGCTTTCCAGAAGTGTTGGACTACAGTCTCCATAATCCTCGGAGAGCATAGCCAGTGGCTGTGTTGACTGAAGATTGTGAGAGTTTGGAGGCCACCAGGTTGGGGTAGACCAGAGTGAAAGCATCCAGGAACAGGGCGAAGCTGCAGCCATTTATGTGCCCACTTATGGGACAATGGAGTGCTTGGTGTCCCATATGCTTCAGATTGCAACTCACAGCCATTCATGTAGCTGCTCTCCACCCCCGAGATAAAGCAGCATAACACGATGGCTGCAAGGTGCACCAGTCATGGCACTCTTAAGGGTTCATGCTTCTCTTTTCGGGTACCTACTTGCATGGTTCATTTGGAGCACAGTGCTATATCATGGTTTCTTTACAGCAACATTCCCCAATCTGGTGTCCTCCAGATGTGTTGGATTGCAAGTCCTATCATTCCCAGCCATCTGGAGGTACCAGGTTGGGGAAGGCTGCTTTACAGCATTTAGTTACATCAAACCTGCACCTTTGTTACTGGCTTCCATAAGTGGCATTCAAAATAATTTACTTATTGAACTTTGATCCTTTTTTCCCCCACTCCAGGTCGAAAGCTGAGAGGGAAAGCTTTTTATTTTGTTAATGGAAAGGTGTTTTGTGAAGAAGACTTCCTGGTGAGTGGGCCATAGCCTCTTCCACCGTATTGCTCATGGAGAAAACTCTTAAGTGGGGTTTGGTTGTGGGTCTGGTTGTGTATTCATTCTTCACTGGTAACTTCACAGATTTCCAGATTGTGTTACATTTGAAAGAGTGTTATATAGGCGCCACTCATGAATGGACATATCTGAATATTTGGTCTGACTTTACTGAAGTTTAGGTGTAATTTACTCCTTTTTACTTTTTTTTAAGAATGTTGTAATATTTGAAACTTAGCCCTTTAAATTATGCAGTTATACTTGTGGGGTTTTTTGATTGATTGATTGATTTGTTGAAACTTATAATTTAAAATGATAAAAAAAAAAAAATGGCTAGATTGGGTTTTTGTTTTGTCTTTTAAAGAGAGTGAAGTAAAGAGTGAATGAACATCTCTTCCCATCTGAGCTGCCTGTCAAGCATTGAGTTGAGAGGATTTTAAATGAGGCAATCCATACTGCTTGTTTTTCATATTTGCAACACTGTGATTGTTATGTATGCCTTGTGTGTACAGGTATATGTTCAAGGACATATACATGTATTAATAACAAGGATAAAGAAATGTGGCATTTATTTACCCAGGTTACTAATAAGGATTGGGATTTGTATACCCTTACACATTATCTCACAGTACCAGCCCTGTAAAGGAGCAGTATTATTATTCCCATTTTGCATATGGAGAGCTCAGGCTGAGAGATAGTGGCTTGCTTAAAGGCATCTAGTGCCTTTGTGCAAGTTTGAACTGGGGGCTTCATTGATTAATCTCAGCCACTCCAGTACAATAGAACTTAGAAAGCTTTTTTTTTAAGAAAAAAAAGTGGGAAGGTTTAAATTTTCTTTGGAGGCCATTTGCCTTGCAGTGTTATCCTGGCCATGCATGGCTGGTCTTACACCAGTTAAGAGTCAAAATATTTATGCTTTATTGAGCCTTGCAAAAGTTTGAAACTATTTTTTTCTTCTCTCCCCCCCAACTACAGTATTCAGGTTTCCAGCAGTCAGCTGATAGGTGTTTCATATGTGGCCATTTGATCATGGACATGGTAAGTGACCTTTGTGTGTGAAAAAGTGCACCACGGAGAAATTCCTAGCAATTTAAAGTAATGCCCAGGTGAAAAATAAACTTACTTAAGAGACTTACTTAATTGGATACCATCATTCAGTTGGTGTAAGACTTGGGTGAAGTGTGTGGGCAGCAAAAAACAAACAACCCTCCAGTTTTTGCATTCATATGTAAGTGACTGTGGGAAAATAAATATATTGAAATGAGTGCTTTTGTAGACTTGCTTCTATTTGTAATACCTTTGTAATACCTTTTGTACTCATGTTTTTTTAAAAATGTATACAGTTGTGCTTATCCAATCATAAAGCAGGAGACTTGAAAGAATGAGGATTTGCTTTCTTGTCATCTCCTGGGGCTCCACAGACTTTGAATAGAGGACAAAGGATGGAGAGCGCTTCTGGAATACAAACTAGGGCTATCATCTGGTTAAAGAAACCTGAGATGATGAATCATATGAGTTCTATGCTATCATTTAATCATGTTCTGCATCACATTGTGAATCCCTTGGATAGAGGAGGTTCCTTTCTTCACACTATCACCCTCCACATGTAGTGATGACGGAAGGGCCAGGGTCAGCACACTCCCCCTCCTCATGTGTTTAATCTACATAGATTGTGAATGACTGGATAGGGCTCATGTGCTCTTTTTTTTTTTTTTCAAACTCCAACAAGCAGCATCCAATGAAGCAAGAAACTCAGAGCACAAAGACATCACAACGTCCATTTCTCATTATGAGACTTTAGAGGGAGAAAAGGGTAAACTCTTTACTGTTGACACTCACTGACAGTTTGATCTATTGGCCAACCAAAATAGCAACCCATACCGATGAATCTTAACAATGGAAATCAGCTACAGCATTACATGTGAAGATCCAATAAGACCAACAATTGAGTAAGACTGGGGGCTGGTCTGCATGTTACAGCTGCCATGTGGAATTTGCTTCAAACAGCATCCTTTTGCTGGCTGTTCTGTGTAGTGGATGTAATGGGCTGAGATGCTTATCAAGGAGTTTGCCACCATTACATGAAGAGTTTTCACACCACCACAGCCATAGGAACATAGGATGCTGCCTTTTACCAAGTCAGACTATTGATCTATCTACCTCAGCATTGTCAACACTGACCCAGTTTGCATGAACCCCGCAACCCACTGTGGCTTATTTAAGCCACCATGGGTTGCTGCATGTGACATTGTGTGCCGGACAACTTTTGAATATTCAAGCCGCGACAGCAGCTTGTCTTGCCATTTGAACTTGGTGAGGGTGAGTTTTTGGCATGGTTAACAAACCCTCCACAACCCTAAAACAGCCCATGTTCTTGTAGTGGTTTGTTAACCATGCCAACAACCCACCCTCACCAGGTTTGGACATCATGACAAGCCATGGTTGTAGCTTGAATATTCAAAATGGCTGCCCGTGCTACAGCCTATTCTGCCTTAAATAAGCCACTGTGGGCTGCTTGATCATGCAAGTTAGCCTATTGACTAGCAGCAGCTCTCCAGGGTTTCAGGCAGGATTCTTTCATAGCCCTATCTGGATATGCCATGGATTGAATGTGGGACCTTCTGTATCAAAAGCAAGTGCTCTGTTACTGAGTCACAGCCTCTCCTCTTCCTTCTCTCCGGTTGAGCCACCCCGAATTAATTAGAATGGTAGTATGAGGACTTTCCTTGTAGTGGTAACCCTCTTTCCTCATTTTAGTTCCTGCATGGACAGCTTTTGCACAGAGAGACGATTTGATGTCGCATTTTCTAACTAGGAGCTGCATAGATCAGCCCTAGAGGCTACAAAATAAAGCCCTGTAAATTCCTAATGCTCAGCTGAGAACAAGCTATTGAGTTACCTTGCAGCTTTCTTATTGCTGCTTGGAACTTTCATCTTCTCTTCTTGTGTCCTGGATCATTCATTTTCACTGCCTATACCTGGCTTTCAAGTTGCATCATGTTCCATCAGAATTATGGTGATCGTAATTTCCTCTTTAACAGTCTTTCCCATCTCATGTTGGTTATTTCCTACCAAAATTGCCCAAGGTGATTACAGGACTCCAGGTAGCAGTGCATGATTGTATGAAGCAGTCTAGCACTAAGAGAACAATTCACAAACTTTCTGCCTTGTTGCATCCTGATATATTCCATGTAGTCTTTTACAATTTGCTTCAGTATTGTATTTTTTAAAAAACCCAAATGATCATCAAGGAATTTCCCATCTCTTACTGCAGATTTTGCAAGCTCTGGGGAAGTCATATCATCCTGGCTGCTTCCGTTGTGTGATCTGTAATGAATGTCTGGATGGAGTGCCATTCACAGTAGACAGCGAGAACAAAATCTACTGTGTCCGGGATTACCACAAGTAAGCAGGAAAATGCATTTGCTGATTTCCAAAGTTGCACTCTAAATAGACTTAGCTGTAGGCAGGACTTGCTTCCACATAAATGTGTAAATGCTCAGGGGGGCAGTAATGCTTACTTTCACAAACTGTGAAAGTTTGTAAAAAATACTAGGAACTTGCATTCTCATCTTGTTCTGCATTTAGGAGAATGTCACTGACTGTGTTCAAATAACACAATAATCAGTGGTGGGATAATAACTTGACAATTGTTTATCTAGGGGGTACTCCCCACACAACATTAGTTGACTTGACTATTAGTCCATGCTGAGTTGACTCACTCATCCCCCTCTCTCCCCACTTCAATCCTCCTGTTGGCTGGACTAGAGTGGCAGTTGCCGCTTTGATCATTCTTGCCTTGTGACTCTGTGGCTGAGGAAATAACCAGCGGTGCCTTCCACACAACATGCTAGCAATACACAAAGTTCAAAACTTAAAATAGTAAAGCAGGCATAATTAAAAAGAGCCAATAAGACGATAAAGCCATAAAATCTTTACACAGGGCAATCAGGGTGCATGACAATTTTCAGAATGCAAAATGATGGGTCTCTGCCCCAAAGTGCTCGTAGTGTAAAATTTGACACAGGGGAGACAACAGAAGAAAGGGAAGAAAATGGAGGCAGGGATAAATAGGGGAAGAATATGCATTTATACTTAAGCTTGGTTACAGTGAGGTATAGGGACTAGGGAGTGGTTGAAACTTGTAAAACAACCACCCAAATACAAACTGCACCTATATGTACTACACATTGGTGAGAGGGGACTGTGGGCTGAAAAATGGGCACAAGATAAAATTTCATTGTAGATGCAACCTCTAAAAATGGCCTTATTTGTTACATTTCTAGCTGGTCCTTCCTTCAATGAGTTTGGTGCAGCATATTTGGTTCTCCCCAAATCCAATTTTAGCATCACAGCAATCCTGTGAGATACATTAGGGTGAGAGAAGGCACCCAAGAATCCACTGAACCTGATGATAGTGGGTTGGATCCACCGGTTCACCTTTACTAGTGGAAGTGGAATTACCCACCCACCCCTTTCCATGTCAGCCTCTCAACCTCTCTGAAAATGCTGCACAAATGTGTGCTTATACTAAAGAGAAAAACTATATTTTATTTATTTATTGCATTTTTATTCCGCTCAATAGCTGAAGCTCCCTGGACGGTTCACAAAACCTTCAGCTGCACATTGAATGATTAGGGTAACACGTAGTTCAGCTTATAGTCTACATATTCAGTAGAATGAGGTGGGAGAATGCTGGGGTGGATCGTACCATTGCAGACTGCAAGTTGGGTTGTGCCATTTTTTCATATTTCCTGAAAATTTCATCATCATCATCATCAGAGTAAAGCAAGGAGAGAGCTTACAGTCTGGCCCACTGCCTACTATGCTAGTATTCCACTGAAGAGATGTCATTTTATTTTATTTTTTATAACATTTTAAAAAATGTGATCCCTCCTTTGCAGTCTGAAATGATACAGTGCACACTCTGCCGCCTCATTCCTGCTTCATTCTGCTAGAGCAGTTATTTACCAGGGAGCCAGAAATATTGCCATTATTTTCACAACTACATTTCTTGGCAAAGTCTTGTCATTAAACCAATGTGAAAACTGCTTTCAATTTGGATTCTTTTGCATATTTATAACATACCTTTTTAATTTTCTATAAAGGGTTTTGGCACCAAAATGTGCAGCTTGTGGTCTTCCCATTCTGCCAAGTGAGGTAAGTGATTGTATTTTTGCTCCTCCCATTTTTCAAGAACACCATTGTTGTATTTTTTACAGCAGATTTGATTTAAGCTCTATTTTATTACATATTGAAGCAGGGCAATCATATGTCTACAAGTCCCCAATCCAACTAAAGGGAGTCATGAAGAACCCTTAATAAAAGCAATGGACTTGAAACAACAAAGAGTCTTGTGGCAATAAAATAAAATAGATTTATTGAAGCATAAAGTTAAGGGTGCATCTGAGGTATATGAATCAACCTGTTAGTTTTTAAGATACCATAAGACTCTTTGCCGTTTTGCTGGAATAGACCAACATGGAAATGGGACTTTTGAGTTAAGTCATGATTAATTTGTTTGGCTTCAGTGCGACATGGTCGCAACTAACTTTAGCTTGTTTGGGATGTAATGCAGCAAAAGTTAATGATATCGAACTACCATTGAAATGAACTAAAGAATAAACATAAAAGGCTTAAGGCTGCCATCCTAAGAATGGTTACAAGGAAGTAAGGTTCACTGAACTCAGTGGGACTTAAATCTGAATAAACTCAGAAACAGGCTCAAAATCACATTGACTTCAGTTGGGCACGAATGTACTTTTGGGATTGCACCCATAATCTCTTTTATCTTCCTTCTGTGACCTTTTTCCTTTGCTAGTCTTTGCAAAGATAATTCTAGCTTTACACCAAAAATAAATTTGGCACAGTAAATGAATAAAATGTACACATGCTTACATATACATTACTACATAATGTGAATTCCTTGGCATAGATCTTGGAATGTGTGGGGATTGCCCAACTTTGTGGCTGTTCCCTGAGTTATGAAACCCTAACTATGCAAGTTGATCCCAACTAGAATTTTTCAAGCAATGACAGTCAAGAATGCTAAAAGGCTTCTCATATTAAATTTTGTCTTAGTTTAAATCAGTGTGATAAGGAATTACCTTTTTTGTTGACAGTGGCTATTTGGTTTATTTCACTTGAGGAGGCTACTGGAGGTTTGCACAAATCTTAGCTGTAGGTTTTTTTAAGAAATGGCATTTGTTTTTTGTAGCTTCATGTGGCCCAAAGCAATTCCATATTAGTCCATTTCAGTCCCTTTCCACTATTAAAAATCTTTTCCTTGGTTTTTTATGTTTACAGGGATCTGATGAGACCATCCGTGTCGTGTCAATGGACAAGGATTACCATGTGGAATGTTACCGCTGTGAGGTAGGCCGATTGCTCTTTACGGACACTACATAAAATATTATTACAAAATAAAGCCAACGGTATCTAGAAAATGTGTATATGTGTGTGTATGTGTGTATACACACACACACACACACATATACACACATTCAGTGGTTGGATTTAGACTTGGAGCTTTTCTATATGAATTAGTCATATATTGGTTTCCAGTTCATCCCTGCCCCCATTTCCGCTATCTACATCATGTCTATTTTTAGATTGTAATGGCCTTGGGAGCAGGGACCTGTCCTCTCATTCTTTGTAAAGCACCATGTACATGGATAGTGCTATATAAATATTGATAATAATAAAATGAATGGGATAATACTGTTCCCAGTTGTAGTCCCCTGGACTATCTTTAAGTCTGCAAAGGCAGCATTTTGTCATTCATTACCAGTATGTTCAGAAGCGACAGAGCTATTAAGAGGCAGTTTTTCTCATGTGAATAGGATGTGTGATGGGCATTTTTTTGCATACTTCCATGATAAAATTTTGGCTTCATATGGGGTTAATATAGGTGTCAGGAGCTTGTATTTCCTGAGAGGCTCTATTGATTGGTTTTAGCTTGACAAGTTCAAACCGTAAATTGAAATTACGTTGGAAGAGTCATGAACAAAGGATTGGCTTCAATAGCCATTTTGGCCAGGCCTTAAAATAGTCCTGGCTTTGAGAACTGTAATGGTGGTATTGCAAACTACAGAAATGCTATTGAAACCAAAACTATACCAATTAGATGAGGGGCTGGATCCAGGATCTGCCTTCTGCTGATGGAAGGGAGAAGCAAAGATATAGAATTTATATAGACCTCACATTTGTAACATATACTTTGGGTTCTATCCAGTTTTAGACACCTGTAACTGGGCTGGGCAGATGCATACTTCCTCATCCCCTGTTCCCCTCCAGCCCCCAGAAAATGCTACACAGGCTCAAGGGGTCCTGCTGAATAGAGTGAACTGTGGTGCAGAAGATGGGGGAATCCCCAAAAATTTGACAGAGGCATGTCATTGGAAGGCAGATCCTGGAGCTAACTCTCTGTAATTTTGTCCATGTTTAAGAACTTGCACTTCTGTAATGTGGTGAAAAAGGATATCAATCTTTAAATTATAGTGCCCGAACTCCAAACAAATAGCCTAGGCTTCCTCAGTAGCTCAGCCCCCGCCCCAGGAGTTGCTTCTGTGCTGGGCCACTATACATCATGTCATTTGCCTTGAACCATTTTAAACCCCCATACTATATTTATATTTATCGCCCTGGACTCATGTGGGGACAGAACAAATTTTCTATGCCTAATAGCAATAGACTAATCTGAAATAATCCTCTGAGCAAATGCTGGTGGTGGTTGTATATAAACCACCAAAGCAAGGTTATGGTCCCTTCATATCTGGAGACATCATGGATATTCACTAAGAGATCACAGAATAGTAGAGTTGGAAGGGGCCTATAAGGGCATCGAGTCCAACCCCCTGCTCAATGCAGGAATCCATCCTAAAACATACCTGACAGATGGTTGTCCAGTGCCGAATAGAGGGGAACCAGTACCTCGCATGATTTGGAAGATTAATGCAGCCCAAAATAGCATTTGCTTTCTGTGATACATCACCAATAGCCAAGAACCTAAGAAGCACCCTGCTGGGTCAGACCAAGGGTCCATCTAGTCCAGCACTCTGTTCACACAGTGGCCAACCAGCCATCCGCCAGGGATGAACAAGCAGAGTTGCTTGTAACACTCATGCAATCCTAGCAAGTTCTGGTTGCATTAGATGAGCTAGATGCAGGGAAGAATTTCATTTTCCCAGCAAAAGCAACTTTTGACTTGAATGAATTCTCTACAGGGGAAGTACTATTAGTGGGAAAGGTTTGGCTGTTCTCCCCCAACACTTGCACACACAATGGGTTAGATCCCGGTTCAGTCATATTTAAATAGACCCATTGACTTCAATGAGTCTACTCCAAGTATGACTAAACTTGAATCCAACACAGCTCAGAGGTAAGGAACCCAGGCCTGGGGGCCAAATTCAGCCTTCCAGGTTTGCCTAGATGGCTAGGCCCTTTCCCTGAACCACCAATCCTTTGGTAGTTCCCTGGCCTTGATGCTGTTTCCCCCCACTCCCATTCTAAAATATTGGAGCACCTCTCCTAAGGCATTGTACTGGCAGAAAGAGGTTTAAGCTAAAATATGCTGGCTTTTTTTGCCTCACCCACCTCCCTTTATCTCACCCACCACTGGAATACAGCCTCAGAGAGCGTCTCTGAAATCAAACTCAGACCTTCAGTTAAAAGCAATTTGCCACCCCTGCAGTTGCTGGATGAAAGCCTGTTTAGGAATAACTGCACCAACTGAATAAGGATTTCATGTTCTCCATCTCTGGAAAGTATCCTGTGAGACGCTTATGGCAAATACATTTATGTCTGCAGGAGATTTTAGTACTAATTTACTTCCTTTTGTGTAGTACTGTAATGATTTGGTTGTCATTTATATATACACAGCTGTGAGACATCTGGGAGTGAATACATACTGTACCTTAAATAGCAGTTCTAATCTCTCTCTACTTCTCTCATATAAATATATCTAGGACTGCAGCATGGAACTCAATGATGAGGATGGACATCGTTGTTACCCACTGGATGAACATTTGCTTTGCCATTCCTGCCACCTTAAACATATAGAGAAAGGCACAAGTCCTGTAGCTGCATATCGGCATCACTACTAGTCAGCGCTGCCAAAGTTCCTAGAAGTCTGCCAAAGGACTACAGTGGTTTCTTTTAGGTGCTCCTGTCTCCCAGCTGGTGATTTGCAGTATGAAGATGAAAGTGGAGGCTTTACCTTGTCCCATGCATTGTGCGCACAGGAATTCTACACAAAGGGTGTTGATGGCAAAACACATGCAGTGTTAGCCAGGTAGCTTATGTGACTTTTTGTTGGACGAAGGGAATGGGATAATAATTTGGGAAGAACTGCAACAAACTATAGTGCCGCATGTATGCAGTGATACACAGCCCTGTGTCTAATCTAGTGGCTTGTTTTTATAGTCCACTTGTGCGAATCGTGAAAACACTTCACCAGCAACTCCATTTAGTGGGTTTCTTGCTCTAGAAATATACTGTGCCTCTTCTGTTGTGGGAATAATGACTGAGAATAGCCACATCCTATTTTTTTACCCTGTGGGGATTTTTTTTCCTTTTGTTTCTTTTCCCCTCCTATTCGACCCTAAGCTCTGAAAAAGGCAGAGACACTGAAAATATTTATGCCTAGGTAAGACTGATCTGGTGTTCTCACTATTCATTTTAGACACCCAGTCATTCTACCTATTTCCAGAGTTTAGGCATCGGCATTGATGTGAAATAACTAGTCAGAATAACTCACGAGCACACATTAGGAGGGTTTATGCAACTTTTATAACTCTACTTATTTTGAGCACTTGAAACAACCTGAGAGTAAAGCACGGACTTTATATGTACAACTTTAGGATGTTCTGTCAGCCACTGACTGTGTGGACTGACAGAAAAACAATTCGTTTTCAAGAATAAGATCTTCTATATTGTGTCTAGGAAAAATAAAAACATCTGTTTTTTTTCTTTGAACACCTGTGCCTTAAATCATAACTTTTACAACTAAATGTGTGTTTAATAAATGTGATAAAGGCTATTGAATATTTGTGTACTTCTAGTTACTAATGGGATAAACTGAAGCAGATACTTTAATGTTAATTTAAAAATGTTTGCCTGAGACGTCAGCCAGTTGATCGTCCCAATGCAACCCAAGCTTATTGAGTGCCAATAAATTAATTCTGCATCAGTTCTGAGGTGTGTGATCAATATTTGAGAGGACCTTGTAAAGCACCTTGAAGTTATTCTATCATGATTGATTTGCCTCTAAACTTGAACTCTTGTATGCAGGTAGTAAAACCTTCAGCTACCTCAAAGATACAACTATTCCATTTACTTGATGTATTGGGGTCAAATTGTAAATGTGCTGGGGCCGCACATGCAATTTATGGAACACAGGACTCCTTAAAGCAACCATTAAAAACAGAAATGCGGAGTCATAGTTACTAAATACAAAAGACATCTGTCTTTAATTTCCCTCCTATTTCATGTTGCATTGACTTGGAAATAATCTGGAACTATTCTTTAACCAAAATGAAATAACCCTCTATTGAGCCTAGGTATAGGATGGGTTAGATCTTATACTCATTCGCCAGAGGTTTTTTTTTTTACCTCAAAATTATAGCACAAAACATTTTCATGTGCTATTTTAAGTAGAGAAGTGATCAACTTTTTAAAAACTTAACACATAAAGGGTAGGAAATTATTTCACTTGTGAAAACTGCTGTTTATAGTAAATATTGCTATAAGGCAAGCAGGAAGTCACATGGGGCATTAAAATAACCATATTAAAACAATTCAAAAAGATTTGCTTTGTGCAGGAAATTCATAATGCCATCCAATTATTTGAAATCAAGTGCCACCTTTAAAATTAACATGGTCTGTTGCTGTTAATTTTAAATTTTGTATTCAGTCGCAATATACATTTGAATATCAGCAGGTCCCAAAGCATACGTCACCTTTATTAAAGATTCAGACACAGAAGTCAGTATGTAGAAAAGATTGAAGTTTTATTATCGTTTGAGTACTTTGTAGGTGGACTTAGAAATGCAACCTCTTTGCAAAGCATTGGAATACAGACATCGTTCTAACCATCAAGCCTCTAGATATGTAGCTCTATTCTAGCAATGCTAGCAGCCCAGTTCTCTTCTTCATTGCAACCAGTTTTTAATGAGAAATACATTATATTGCAACCAGTTTTAAATGGGAAATACATTATAAGGATCAAGTAGGAGTCATTAAAAAAAGACACCATCTGACAATGGAACCATACATTAAATGCATTACCTGCCTATATTGTCCACAAATTTGAGTGGACAACTTGGATTTTAGTTTTTGAACTCCACTAACCATTCTTTCTACTGCATCAGCTAAAAAGCAAACAGGAACTGCATGTATTACAGGTGACTTAGTAGATAATATTTAAACAAAACCAAAGAGGCCCTCAAACCTTCAAAGATTAAGACAAGCAGTTGACATTTGCAAAGATTGTACAGTATGTTCAATTGTCATACAATGAAAACACTGCAGCAGTGAGTCATATTTTAGCTTGGAGTGAAACTGTATTAACCCTGGCTATCTACACGTTCTTCTAATATTTATATTCATAATTGCAAACTTGAATATACAGCTGTAATTACAAGAATATAATAATGCACAGCACCTGAAGCCAATTCAAGTAATTAGAAAACAGATGACAAAAGTATTTTAAAATTGGTCCTTGATTTAGATCTAGTTTTAATATAAAGCCTGGAAGCACTAAAGTTGAGACACACATTTATTGATAACCAGCGCAAGGGTATTCTTATAGCTTAGTCGTTTTCAGAGAAAGTTACAATTTTAGAGAAATATAATGACGGCATGCACAAAAAGCAAGCTAATGCTAATCCCAAGTGCAAACATGGGATTTAGCCCAAGAAAATGCATCAAATGTGTATTCTCTCTTCCACAGGTGATCCCGACTAAAACCAAGGCAGCGTAAGTAGCAGTTGGTTTGCCAAATTAAGAAATACCTTCTACATTTGAGACTCTTCAGAAAGAAACAAACACTTTGGACCTTTAGCATGAGAGGGTTCATATAAGCAGTTTTACATTCTTTGATTCCATTTACATCTTTAAAAAGACAAAACAATTTGAATCACACTGCAATGTTTCATCTAAGTTTAAGGACTGTATTCATTAAAGCAGCACAAGACATGTTCCAAACCAAGTAAATTGTACACCTCATCCTCTGAACAATGATTTAACAGAATATTGCATCACTATTATCTCAAAACTGGCAGGAGAGACTTGCCTTTTGATGGGGGAGGGGGGAAATCACTCTTTCTCTCCATTTAGAAAAATGCAAATGCATTTGCAGGGTATAGGGGGGACAAAAACATACAACTCTGGACTTGCAAACTTTAACTCTTCTCTTGACTACAAGGGCACTCAACTAGAAGTTTAGTTCAGCAGCAATATTTGTTATTGTTAACTATCAAGGCTTTGACTAGTATCAGATAATGTAGCTTAGACCTACCTTAATATAACCCACCAGCGGCTAGATCTCTTGATACATCAGAAGAACAGCGACTTCTTTAAAAAGCTGAGCTATATCAAATTTTTTACATTATTATGCTGCTGAGCTGTAAAGCTTGGCAAACCTGAATCCAGTTAACACTCTATAGAGCCACAGTGTTATTTTGTTTTTGTCTCTTAATCTCCCCAAGACTAGCTGTGCAAGCTCTCCAGCAAATGCAATACTCCTAAGATCATTGTGACTATAGAACCAAAAGAGTCAATTCCCTCCACCAAGTAATAAGCTGGATCCACTTTTTCACCCTGCAAAGATGAAAGCTAAAAAAGACCACAAGCTGGTGTGGAAAGCAGGTCAGTAGAGACTCCAGGTGTGGCTTGAGGAGCCATCCCTACCAAGCCGCTTTCCACACACACAAATTCAGTCCATCTTCTCCTTCTGGACCAGTCTGGGGGCATCTACAAAATCTTTGCCATTGTAAAGGATGATAGCAAGAGTTCCAAAGCTTGCACTTCCCCAGAACACCACGTAGGCCAGGGTCTCTGTCCATGTGTCACCTATGGAACATAATAAAGTGCTTTCAATTACTTAGAGAAAAATAGGAATCGTACAAGCAGCTAAAGAAAGAAGCAGAAGTCTGCTAAAAAGACTAATTCGGAAGTATTATTTCAGATCCATAAAATAGGATGTTTTTCTTTTCCTCTATTGTGTTGACATTACTGGCAGCATTGGAATCATCCTGGCAAGAAGATATTCTCATGTCTGGACCAGTTGTGTGCACTTCATTTTATTCTCCAGTAATGACATGTGTGTTTAATGGTTACCCGCCCTAAACCTTCAGCTAATAAATAAAACACATTTATGTTGTCCTACTGAACACCATAAAGTTAGTGTATACTGATGAGCAGAGAGCATTCCCCAAAGCTAGGTATTATATGTTGCAAGAGGAGCAATTAACGTTAGAAGTGGGTCTTGGCTCTGGATCATGAAGAATCTGTGCTCCTTCCTGAGAAAAGACCAATATAGGAAGAGCAGATTCCTCCAAGTAAGGAAATTATCGGGGAGAAAATTTGTTTATTTCAGGGGGTGGTGTATGGCGCCAGTAAGCCAGATCAAGAAAGTAAATCAAACTGGATATCAAAACATACCTACAGACACTCCTGCACTGGGTTCCTCCTCTACTCCCCCTCCTCTTTTTACCAGTGACATTCTTTAGCAAACAAAAATTAGCAGTACACAATTTCAGTCTGGGACATTGTACTAAGAAGAGATATCGGAAAAGTTATTAGGTGTGACATGCTGGGAGTTGCATGGCATTTTTCTATCTGAATATGCCTGGGATTGTTCCCTTAATATCTTTTACTAAGAAATGCCAGTTAAAACCCAGCTCCTAATTCTTGAACAATCTGGAACGCATGGCTACTGATGTGCATGTAGGAAAGGCATAACTTCTGGTGTGATACGCTTTGTTTGATCCTGTTCTACATTTACAATGTGTGTTCAACTGTGCACAGTTGACATATGGAATATTTTGCACTAGGGGCAGAGGACCAACTTAGTTTACCTTCTAGTGCTGTGGTTCAAGGGAATCTTCCTGGATTCCACAGCCAACCAGTAACAAGCTAATAAGAACATAAGTGCCATGCTGGACCAGACCGAGGATCCATCTAGTCCAGCACTCTGTTCACACAGTGGCCAACAAGATGTTGACCAGGGACCCACAAGCAGGACACAGTGCAACAGCACCCTTCCACCCATGTTCTCCAGCAACTGGTACACACATGCTTACTGCCTCAGATACTGGAGGTAGCACATAACCATCAGGGCTAGTAGCCATTGATAGCCTTCTCCTACAGTGTTAGGCCATCTGTTACATTTCTCCCCTCATTTACTAATGCACTTTGATCTCCCACCCACAAACTAGCATCGACAATATAAAGCTCTAGAAGGAGCAACTATAAAAACCTCTCATTACCTTTCAATAAGCCCCTATAAGTAAATAGGTATAACATGGTGTGAATTTTACACACAGGCTGAGTGATCACTTACCAGCCATAAGCAAACAGATAATGCACATTGAGAAAGCAACCACCATAATAATAGGCAACTAAGAAAAAACAAGGAAAAAACAATTAAAAGGCAATACATAATACTTGTTTCAAAGTTCAGTTAAATGTGACATATAGAGTACAATGTAGTGCAGGCAAGTAGCATGTGCGTAATTTTAATGTCCTAACTTGACCAGTAAAAGGAGAAGGAGCAATTCTCAACACACCAGTTCTTAAAAAATGCTTAACATACAGTCGTGTGAAAAAGGAAGTACACCCTCTTGGAATTGTATGATTTTACATATCAGGACATAATAAGAATCATCTGTTCCTTAGCAGGTCTAAAAATTAGGTAAATACAACCTCAGATGAACAACAACACATGACATATTACACCGTGTCATGATTTATTTAACAGAAATAAAGCCAAAATGGAGAAGCCATGTGTGAAAAAGTAAGTACGCCTTATGATTCAATAGCTTGTAGAACCACCTTTAAAAGCAATTAACTTGAAGGAATTGTTTTCTGTATGACTTTATCAGTCTCTCACAACGTTGAGGAGGAATTTTGGCCCACTCTTCTTTACAATGTTGCTTCAGTTCATTGAGGTTTGAGGGCATTTGTTTATGCACAGCTCTCTTAAGTTCCCGCCACAGCATTTCAATCGGGTTCAGGTCTGGACTTTGACTGGGCCATTGCAACACATTGATTCTTTTCTTTTTCAGCCATTCTGCTGTAAATTTGCTGGTGTGCTTGGGATCATTGTCCTGTTGCATGGCCCAATTTCGGCCAAGCTTTAGCTGTCGGACAGATGGCCTCACATTTGACTCTAGAATACTTTGGTATACAGAGAAGTTCACAGTCGACTCAATGACTGCAAGGTTCCCAGATCCTGTGGCTGCAAAACAAGCCCAAATCATCATCCCTCCACCACCGTGCTTGACAGTTGGTATGAGGTGTTTGTGCTGATATGCTGTGTTTGGTTTTCACCAAACGTGGCGCTGTGCATTATGGCCAAACTTCTCCACTTTGGTCTTGTCTGTCCAAAGGACATCATTCCAGAAGTCTTGTGGTTTGTTCAGATGCAACTTTGCAAACCTAAGCCGTGCTGCCACGTTCTTTTTAGAGAGAAGAGGCTTTCTCCTGGCAACCCTTCCAAACAAACCATACTTGTTCAGTCTTTTTCTAATTGTACTGTCATGAACTTTAACATTTAACATGCTCACTGAGGCCTGTAGAGTCTGAGATGTAACTCTTGGGTATTTTGCAATTTCTCTGAGCAGTGCACGGTCTGATCTTGGGGTGATTTTGCTGGGATGCCCTCTCCTGGGAAGATTGGCAACAGTCTTGAATGTTTTCCACTTTTGAATCATCTTTCTCCCTGTAGAATGATGGATTTTAAATGGTTTGGAAATGGCCTTATAACCCTTCCCAGATTGATGGGTAGCAGCAATTGCTTCTCTAAGATCATTGCTGATGTCTTTCCTCCTTGGCATTGTGTTAACACACACCTGAATGCTCCAGACCAGCAAACTGAAAAAACTTTGGCTTTTATAGAGGTGGCCATACTTGCTGATGATCAATTAATCACGGGCATTTGATTAGCAGCACCTGTCTGCCACTTAGCATCTTAATTCCTATGGAAGCAGTAAGGGTGTACTTACTTTTTCACACATGGCTTCTCCATTTTGGCTTTATTTCTGTTAAATAAATCATGACATGGTGTAATTTGTCATGTGTTGTTGTTCATCTGAGGTTGTATTTACCTAATTTTTAGACCTGCTAAGGAACAGATGATTGTTATTATGTCCTGATATGTAAAATCATACAATTCCAAGAGGGTGTACTTTCTTTTTCACACGACTGTACAAAGAATTCCATGGAATTTTACAGACTAATAAATACATTTATTGTGATACAAACTTCTATTATACCACAATATATTGGTTAGCCTTTAAAACATGACAGGACTCCTAGCTTGCTAAAGCAAAAAGTAGCGAATGCATCTAAATTTCCAAAACGTACATTAATTCTTTAATGATAAAACTCTATTATGCATCATACTGAATAGCATATTTGTACAATGATGCTATTCTGCCTGGGTTTGGACAAGCTGTGCCCAGGCAGGTGATTAGGCAAATGGCACCCAGCATGCATTTGTTTGATCCACGGTAATGTAACTGTCCTGGACGTAGGGCAGGATATAAATGTAATTAATAAATAAAAGCAAACAAACAAGTAACTGGAGTTAAAAACAGTGTCCCTGGTTTGTTTTAAAGTAAGTTTGTTTCTCTTTAAGTAATTCAAGAGCCAAATACAGTCTGATCTGTGAATGCTTTCCTATTAAGATGATAGAGGATAAATATGTAAAGTCAGTGTTTGGTACTTCTGGTTGCCAAGAGAACTATAGTTAACTGCTGCCTCCTGGCTTGTTTACTCAAGCAAAGTGAGTAGCAAAGAGGCTCATGCAAGTAGATATTTGTGCATATCTTGGCTTATTAACCCAAAATTTGATCACCCAAAGGGACGTTGGGTAATGTGAACCAAGTTATGGATCTCCCAGGACTGACTTGAAAGCCAAAACGTACCACTCTGAACTCTTTGTAAGAAGAGTGGGATACAAATCTAACTGATACTAGATAATTATCCCATTCTTAAAACTCAAGATTTAAATCCTAAAAAATGCTCTCCTTTTAAGCAAAAGTTAATCGGGGCTTTGAGTTCTGATAATGTGATCCCAATACTTTATTAATTTCAACATAATTCAATGAAGTTATTTTAAATTCTCAAAAAAGCACAAAAAAGATTTCAAATTCCTTACAGCCAAAAATTTCCAGTCTTTCTGTACATGAAGAGAACTAAGAGAATCTACTTCATCCACTGAATAGTTTCCAAGAAACAGATCTATAGCATCCTGCAAAACAACCCAGAGTTAAATAGTTTAGAATTAAGCTCCATGTTATTCTACAAAGAAAGAATCCTGCAGCACCTCCAAAATCCACCCTCTCTCATTACAATGCTTGTCTGCCCTCTGGACATTTTAATCTAGAAAACTGTGACCGTTCTGGCAGCTTTCCTTTCCATTGCCTGCTGCCTCTGGAAAGAGGACTCCTGGACCGCTGCTATAGTTTATACCACCTCTCTCCTTAAGTGCTGCTCACACTCACTTGAAGCAGGGCTCCCCCAGGGGATGCAGCTAAGCCTCTGAGATTGGAGATCTCAGGGAAGCAAGCAGTGGAGGAACTGGCTGGCAGCTGCTTTTCCAGCCCCAGCTGAGTTGCTCTGGGCAGTGTGCAGGGATGCTGAGCGCCACATGAAGCCAGAGACTCAACCAGCACTGGGAAAATCTCTTCTTAGTGCCAGGCAGGTCCCTTTCTCCGTGCTGACAGGGGTCTTCAATACAGAGAAAAACTAAAATGGGTGAATGGGAGCAATAACATCAGTGGTCATGGCCACACTAACTGACCTTTCACCCATTTCTAACTAACCTTTCACCCATTTCTAATTTTGCACCCCGGTGTAGTGACTAGAGTGCTGGGCTTGGAAGACAAAAAGGCAGGCTCAAATCCCCACTCATTCAATATCACGCAGGCTAACCTACCCCCACACTGAGGCAATATCCACAGCTCCATGGAGAAAAGGCAGGATCAAATGTTGCACCTTTCCCATCTTTCCCTTCTCTGTGTTCTACCACTAGCAGTACAAACCTCTTTATCCTCTGCCTTCTCTAGGCTTCTCCCAATGCCTGCACCAGCTGCTCATCTGCTGGCTTCTCAAGCCACACATGTCCCTCCTTCTCCGAGACCCACTCCTTGGAATCTCTCCTGAGCCTAGGCCTCACTGCACTTCCACTGCCACCCATCTCCCCCTCCCCATCAGCACAGACTGGAAACCTCAGACTTTCCTAATGTGAGCCCTGAGGACAGCAACTATGTCGCTTCCCATTCAGTTCAAAATACTAAAGCTAAATAGAAGCAGCAAACACTTGGAAGTTCTTACCTGTCTGAATCCATCAGAAAAGTTGTTTTTGTAGTAACGAATTAGGGAGTTCCACCCATCCATTAGTAGGCCCCATTGAGTTCTCTTTCCAGTTCTGAATTTTTTAAAACAAGACTTCAGTATTACAAAACACAGGAAATAAGAGATTTAACCCCAATGTCAATTACTTAAGGGCGCCAGCAACTGATCTATAATGGGGGCTCTTTGCATATGTCCTCTATTTCATCATTTTGTAGAATAAGTAGTTGAAGAGTTAATCTAACTTTGTCACTGGGATGTTGGGGGGGGGCAGGGTACAGGGATAGACATTGTTCTTCACCCCCTGGTCACTGAAAAGATAGGCTTTGAGTCTCTTGGTCTGTTACGTTGAAAGCTCCTTTTCTGGCTTAACCCAGAGCAATGCCTCCTGATTTCAAAACAGAAACACTTCAGAGAGTTCCTCCTCTGCATAGATTTACACAAACGGACTAGATTCTGGCACTGGCCTTATAGCAGTGTTTTATCCTTGTTCATTCAGAATTTGGCTTAACAGTTCTTAACAAGTTTGTACAGAAAAAATGCATTGATGCAGGAATTTTAAGCTGTACAGCAATTGCCCAAAGAAGCAGCACCTTCTTGATCTGACAAAGGTAAGATTTTCATTTAAAGTCTGAACAAGAACAGAAATAAGAATCTGGAGAAGAAATGGCAACCATTCATATTTTAAGTCTATAATACTTAACCACTGACTGACTGATAATGTTAAAAAATCATTACACAGCATATTTAGTTTAATTTGCTGGTTTCAGAAACTATTTTCTATATAATTTGATTCTGCTTTTATTAGTGGTGGAAAATTACCTTATACATTTTTAAGGCTGCAATCCCATGCGTACTTACCTGGGAGTTAGTCCCACTCAAGCCAATGGAACTTACGTCTGAGTAGACATGCAAAGGAACAATTACATTCCCACTCCCGTTGTTGGTATATTTAAAGTGTTGAAGTTTTGCATGACCACAGCAAGTATGATCGCAGGATCAGTCTCTAAACAATAGCTAGATGTTACATCAGTACAGGTTATTTCAAGAAAGACTGGCTCAAACTTGCCTTGTGTAGTCTGTCTTTAAGGCACCCGTTCCGGCATACTGTTTGGCACAAGCATTTGCGTTATCGGCCCATGCTATGGACAGAGAAAAATGGTGGCGGTGTTGTTTTAAAAAAAGGCAACAAGTAAGTAGCCACATAGGATAATATCTACTTATTAAAAAAAGAAACCTACCATTTTTATAAAGTTTCTCAAATTCTGCTTGCTCTTCAAGTCTCTGGCCAACATGCAAAACACCTAATCTCTATAACGATGAAAGAAACCACTAGTTACAATTGCATCAGAATTCTGCTAACATTTTAATTGCATGCAGCTTTGAACCTTTTAATGTGTCAGAAAAAGCGTGTTCCCATTATTTCAAATAGATTCCTTTCAAGAATTATACATATATTATATTTTTGTGAACTGCCCAGACAGCTTCAGCTATTGGGTAGTACAGAAATGAAATGAAAATAATAAATCGCATTTTAAAAGGGCACAGCAAGGCTAGGAGGAAATCTCAACCTGCAGCTGTGCTTGGAGAGAGCGGCGTGCTAAAAGGCTCTGAATCACGTTCGTTCGGTCCAGGCAATCCATACAGTTACTACGGAATATTCCTTCTTGCTGCATCACCACCTTTCCATCAGAATCAACGAGGAAATAGCTGAAATACATAACGGGGCTTGTGTAAGAGTTATCAAAATATTTCTTGGATATATTTATGTTGCAACCTAACATAACTATGGCACCAATGTAGGGAAATGTCTATGATAGTTAACATCAATAAAACAATTAATCCAAATAGTCCCCTTAACTTTAAAGTATCCACACAGCCTTCAAAGCATTACTGTCAGTTAAATATGGAAATAACAGGTTTTGGCTACATAACTAAGGCTGCAATCATCTAACCATTTAAGCCCTATTCTTATCTTACCTTTCTTACTTCAAGTGCCTGCCAAGACAAATTTAAATATATTTATTAACAGATGACTGAAACTGTCAAGATAGAAAAGTTAAGGTTCCATGATTCCAAGGAGATTGTTTCTGGAAAGCAGCCTCCATTTCACATAGCAAAAAGAGTCTATAGCTGTTTGTGATAAGACATGAAGGTCTACTGATCAAAGTAAATCTTTCCAAAGGGCACTCACAAGCCCACGGGACCCTGGTTAACTAACATTAGAGATTTTAGAGGCAAGACGCAAATCAGGAGTATGGTAGGGTAGCAAAAGTTGATGCTATACCACCTGCCTGGAATGTATCTGGGTACATCCAGCAGAAAGGAACTTATTCGGGACTCACTTTTGTTCTGTTTTGAGACATTTCAGAACGAAAATTTATTATCGTACTTTGATCCCTCCCTTTGGCAAAAAAAAAAGGTTCTCAAGGCAGCTTACAAAAATATTTCTGAAGATACTTTTATTTCTGAAAAATATTTTGAAAGGAAAAGAGATCAATTTAATAATGCTTCTTTGTATACCACAGTTCCTTTTGGCTCTCCTGCCTTAAAGGTCTCTTACTTTAAGAACCACTTCTTGCAATGGTGTTTTTACATGAAGTGTGTGCAAGTATACACACAATCTATAAACATATTGCTTGGGTTTACGTCGTTCTCATGATAATTATTTTTATGAGAAAACTTCAGTAAATCTTACATCCTTTTGCCTACCAATGAAACTGAAAGAATATCCTACTACTTGTAGCTATGGAGAGGATCACATCTAACTGCTTTTGAAGCTGCAGCCTTAACTCAACTCAAAGAGCAGCATTTTAAGATAAAACGTTCCCTTGAAAACTAGCAGATCCCACAAAACCAAGGTGTTTCCTATTTGTAAGAGATATCTAAATTTATCAAAACAGGATTGTCATTTTATGTTCCCTATTGATTAGCTTTGGGGAATTCAACTGTTCTCAGGAAATTAAAATATGGGTATGAAATTTGCTACATTCATAAGCTGCAGCAACGTCCTTGGCTTCTACTTATATGAGTTTAAATACACACTTCCAGATGCAGTTGACACAACATTTATAAGAACATAGCCAAGTGGCATGATGCCATCATAACCGGATCTTTACGCTGTTGCATAGAAACCAAATGAAAAGCCACACAAGAACTTTGGACTGTAGTCCTAGACAAATTCAAATGGAAGAGAACCAACGCTTTGGATTACATCTTAGACTGATGCCTTTTCAGATCACTGTACTTAAACACTGCTAGAGCAATGCAATGTTATTTTAGCATAAAGCAGCAGTTTTCTTCTGTTAGCTGTACACAATCTAATCATTAGTAACTTCTACTAACCACAACTACATGCCCGCACACTGCAGTTGCATATATTACCCAAATTCATCTTGTTGTTCAGCAAGTTGATCTAGTAAAATCTGGAGCCGATCCCACCTCATATGACTGCATTCTTTATGGAAATCAAAAGCTATATATCTGGGCAGAGAAAGCATATGTGAGTTAAGAGGCTATTCACTAGTACTTGAATCATGGGATAGGAGTACAGGGACAGGTGCTGCTTAGGTGTGCTTCAGCAGACAAAGGAGTCTCTAGGACTTCCTACTAAGCAGCGTGAAAAGGTTTTCCTTGATGAAGCATTTCCTCAAAATGCACTGAGAACTATATCCATCAAGAGAGCTGTCCTTTTTATCTGTGGTGCAGGGAAAAGGACACACTAGCAGGAAAGGAAAGGGGGATAACAGAGGATAGCAAAGACTTAAGGGGAGGAAACATTACTGAGCTTTTAAGAAGCATATAAACTAGTCTATTGCCTACCAAAAAAGGGTAATTTGGGGTTAAACTCTGCCAGCTTCATATGCAATGCACTGCTTCTGCAGAATTGAAGTTTGCATTATGTAACATTCTGTCCGAAATCTTCTCCAAGTCATTAACACTTAGTTTCTCATTTCCCTTTTTGTACTATTAATTTGTTTTATTAATTTTCCAAAAACAAACACAGAATGCATCAAATTTAAGTCCAGTTACTGACAGAAGGCATTACATTTAACATTTCTCCCCTTTAGTTTACAGACAAAAATATTCGGGGACTCCATTGGCTGCACAGAGGTTTTCTTTATGATACTTCATAGTGACCACCTTATATTCAGAGTCTTTTCCATAATCCGAGTACATGCTTTGACAAATACTGTTGCATATGCCCCTGATTTGTATATGTAATAAAATCATGTCATATTTTATAAAAATTAGATATTTGACCTTGTCTTTGTTAATTTCACGTTGGTGTCACTTTTTTTGCGGTGGCTATTTCCTAGAGCTCCACGTACCAAGAAGATCTGCAGTTTTCCGATGTGTAGTTCCCTGTTTCTAAAGATTGCCCAAATCAAAAGCCACATGACAGTAGTCCTGTAACAGTAATCTTGCTCACATCTCCCACAAACCTATGCAATGAAGTAGGACAATAATTCTACTTCATCGCATAGGTTCATTTCAGAAAAGGGACACAAGAATCTGAGCGCTTACTTGCCTACGTGAGAAGTAAGATTTCTGCTTTCTAAGACAAATTTTGTCCCAGCTTCTATTTTTGTGTATCTGCAAGGTAAGCAGACACATTTAACACCCAGATTAACATTTGTGCAACCCTACTTTTATAGCATTATTGTGTCCAGACAGAACCTGACTGTTCAGCCTTTGTATGCAGGTACTCCACATGTTGTAAGAAAAAAGTCTTACAATTCCTAGCAGGCACCAGCCAACCACGCTGGACTTTTTTCTGTCTAAAACTGCACAGGATTGCACCCTAAGTCTTTTAAACAACTAGTTAAAACTAGTTCGAAAGCAATATAAATATTTTTCAGTTGCCATGTACCTGACCATTCCATTTCCCAAGCTGTTTACCATTTTTGAAAATGTTTGCTCAAGAGGCAATTCTGAGCCCTTCTGGTTAACCTGTAAAGGGAAAACAAAAAAGTTCCATACAACAGCAACACCATTTAGTCACATTTCTTTTAACTTGGATGTAGAATTAAATTAGGAACATACCAGATTAACAATCATTTGTTTTCCATAGCTAATAATCTGAGAATCAAAGTGTCTTTGGAAGCCATCCATCTGAAATAGAATATGGTAGATGCACTTATTTGAAGTCTTGGCCAAAGCTGCACGTTATGAAGAATCCTTAATAGGAAGGACACATTAAATATTCATAGAATCATAGAATCATAGAATAGTAGAGTTGGAAGGGGCCTACAAGGCCATCGAGTCCAACCCCCTGCTCAATGCAGGAATCCACCCTAAAGCATCCCTGACAGATAGTTGTCCAGCTGCCTCTTGAAGGCCTCTAGTGTGGGAGAGCCCACAACCTCCCTAGGTAGCTGATTCCACCGTCGCACTGCTCTAACAGTCAGGAAGTTTTTCCTGATGTCCAGCCGGAATCTGGCTTCCTTTAACTTGAGCCCGTTATTCCGTGTCCTGCACTCTGGGAAGATCGAGAAGAGATCCTGGCCCTCCTCTGTGTGACAACCTTTTAAGTATTTGAAGAGTGCTATCATGTCTCCCCTCAATCTTCTCTTCTCCAGGCTAAACATGCCCAGTTCTTTCAACGAACACAGCAGAAAATATAAAAATGCCTTTGTAAAAGACAGTGCCACTTTTTCATGACTATAGCAGATGCCAGGACTATGCAGTGGAGAAAGTGCATTCATTCTACTGATTATCTGAAATTAGCCAAAGGGCTTATCAACCTTATCAGCTTGCCAACATTTGTCCCTCCTCACCCCCAGCTCTGCCTCTCTTGATCCAATGGGTTCATTTGCTCCGATACATCTTGAGCCAGAGAGACTACTTGGGGCCTGAGGCGACTTTTGATTTTGAATTCCTTAGCTCTATGGGCAATTTAAGACACTCCTAGTGTGTACTTTCACTGGAAACAGAGGACGTGCTTATAACAGGTAAGGAGCAAATAAGCAGCATTTGTCTTACAAATGAAAATGTTTAGCAAACCCTCTGTGGTTTGTGCACTAGCTGTGGGGTGTAGGAACATAGGAAACTCCCTTTTACTCAGTCAGGCCATTGGTCTATTTAGCTTAGCATTGTCGACACTGACTGGCAGTGGCTCTCCAGAGTTTCAAGCAGATGATTTTCCAGCCCTATCTGAAGATGCCAGGGATTGAACATGGGGCCTTCTACAGGCAAAGCAGGAGCTCTGCCAGTGAGCAACAGCCCTTCCCTATAGTACTGAAGTTGCTGTACTTTGGGCCATGAAGGCGTCCAAAAATGGTCTGCCCAAATACCGGGCTCACTATCTTGGCACTTCTCCTAAAATGGCATGCACCAAGGCCTCACAAGATCAGGTGTTCCCAGCCAAATGCCTTTCCTCAGTCCAATGTGTCAGGCAATGACAGCTATCTTATCCTTGAACTACGGAGCAGCCCTAATCCTTTAGCTTGTAGTGGTTCAGGGAAGGTGAAGGTTCTTCCTCACAAGTATAGAAAGAATCTAGACTCAGTATTGTCTAAGTATTTAGTGAAAGATGGTTTGTGATGTCAGGGCAAAAGCACTCCCAAGGCAGCTCACAGTAATACAATTCATAAAAAAAACAGTTAAAATATTTAAAAAATGATTTAAAAAACTATAAGCACAATAAGATAGAAGTAAAACCAGTAACAAAAGCCTACAATAAAACAAGCAGCAACAAAAGCAGGCATATCAAGAAAATACCATGCTAAAATATGTTTTCAAGGCCTCCTTAAAAGCCTGCAGTGATGGAGATGGTGGGCCGCTGATGGCAATTTCTTCCAAAGGTGTGGAGCCACTGCAGAGAAGGCCCTCTCACAGGTGGTCACCCACCTAACTGCTCTAACAAGTGGGCACATGAAAAGGGCCTCTCTTTCTGATCTTACAGTGCGAGCAGGCTGATGCAGATGCAGGCAGTGCTACAAGTTACTTGGTCCCAAACTGTTGAAGGCTTTAAAGGTAAAAACCAGCACTTTGAACTGGGCTTGGAATTGGGCAGTTCAGCGGAATTGGGCGATTCAGTGTACTGAATTGGGCAGTGCAGCTAGCACAGCATAGGCGTTAAGTGGTCAAATTGTCTTACCCCCACCGATACATGGGCGGCTGCATTCTGTACCAGCTGAAGTTTCTGAACTGTCTTCAAATGCGGCCCTACGTACAATGCATTACAGTAGTCCAGCCTGGATGTGATTAGTGTGTGGTTAACTGAGGCCAGGTCTGTCCTCTCCAGATAGGGCCGCAGCTGGCATATCAGCTTAAGCTGATAAAATGCACTCCTGGACACTGCAACCACCTTGGCTTCCCCAGCTAGGTCTGAGTCCAGGATGACTACCAGACTGCGCATTTGGCCTTTTAGGGAGAGTGCAACCCCATCTAAGGCCAGTTATAAAACGCCAACTTAAGTAGTTGGCTCCCCAACCCACAGTGCCATCTTGTCTGGATTAAGTTTCAGCTTGTTCACCTTCATTCATATTGTTTTAAAGTACAACTGCACCAACGCTAAACCTTTGCTAGCTTTCAGAACATTGTATGTTTAGTTCAGGAACACCTTAAGGAGAACCACACTCCTCAGAATAGCTGCAACCATTACAAGGCTATCTGCCTATACATATGGACTTTACATTAAACCCCTCCTGCAGAAGGATAGGAAAAAGATATATAGAACATACATGATTTACTGTTTTGCTGATCTGTGGCCGGGGTTTATATTTGAGGTTTGGTCTCTGTGACCAGAAAAAAGGAATTGATCCACGTGTCTGGAAAACAGAGGGAACAGAGAAGTGAAGCATATAATATTATGTTATCAGTTCAACCTCCCAGCTAGCTCCTGCACTTTATCTTAGCATAGAGCAGCATTAAGAGGGAGGAGGCAAAGACTAACTTCTGTGCGAAAGACTAGTCATGCTACCCAATAAAATAGGGGAAAAAATGTACCTGGACAAAAGAAGCTTTGCTCCCATTGTAATGTACAATTTGTTCCGTTTCTACAAAATTAGCTGCGTGCCCTTCGGAATCAATACCTGCGAGTGTGAGAAATTCAAAATTATAGCTAACCACTTACAGCAAAAGCCTTATTTATTACTTCAAATCCTATCCAATATGTCATTTTGGTGAGAGCTTCTGTTAAGTGGATGAAACTAAAAACAACAAAAACAAAAGCAAAGTATATCCTGTAACTGCCTTAAATGCTAATGAGGACACTGTGTTCTGCAGAGACAGGAGATGATTTATATTGCCTTTGACAGTTCTTGGAACAATGTACAACCAGCCTATTTCTGCCATAAGATGCAGCAGTTCTCTTTAAGGCAACAAGGCAGAGGGCCTTCTTAGTTGTGGCGTGCACTACTAATTGCAGTGGGCGCTATAATTATGGAATGATCTCCCCAACAAGGCCTGCCTGGCGCCAACGTTGCTCTCTTTTCAGCACCAGGTTAAAACTTTTCTCTTTTCCCAGGCATTTAGCAATATGTGATGAGCTTCATCGATCCTGGATCTGTTTTTATAATAGTTCAGAGTTGTTTATAGTTCATTTTTAGATGTGATGTTGCAAGTTTTTGTGGTTTAAAATTTTGTATATTTTTTTTAATTGTTTATATAAGAGAGCTTCGGCTATGGTATAGTAATGTAATAAATAATAAATAAATAAATAATAAGACTTACAAGTTAAAACAGTAGAGATGGAAGACCTTCTCCACCAATCCATACACTTCAAGATAATGGCCATAATCCAGAGGACCAGTTCCTTGCTTTCAGAGTTGCTTTGAACATTTTATTCTCATATAACCCTTCCCCCAAATACCAGGCCCTGCTTGCTTGGCACATCACTTATGAGAGTCAGGGGAATTTCAAAACATTTATGAAATAGCAGCGGTGGCACAAGTATGGGTGTTTCCTCAAAGAAAAATAAAAGGACACTGGGTACATTTGGATTGCATCTGGTATTGGGAAGCCGGAGAGGATAAACTACCTCTCTTCTTCCTGAAAGCAGCTAATAAATAAGGATAATCATTTTTAATATATATATTGCCTTCCCTCCTCCAAAAGCACATTTGCGTTTTAGCCTCAAAAGCAGACCGGTAAATTAGGAAAGGTTAAGATATAATGACTTGCACAAGGCCATGTGACTGAGTAGACATTTAACCTTGTGGTTTCCCATATCCAAATTCAAGCCACTATTCTACACAAGATAATAACTACAGGTTTAATCTAGATCTAAACAAAAATATTTTCATAGCAACACACAAAGTTTGCCATTTGGTGAAAAGCAACATGAATCTGAATTGGCAATATTCAGAATCAAGTTGCTTTGGACTAAATGGCAAACTTCACAGTTATTACAAATACCAGGGAAATTTTCTCAAGCAGGATCCGTATCCATATTTTCCTACTGAGTTGGCCTTATAAAGGTATTACCCTAATTTGGAATCAGCTGACAGTCTTGTTATCAAGGTGCAAGCATCTGACCCCTTCCATACAGATGTTAGGCATCTGTCTTACCTCTGACATAGTAGCGCACACCAGCCCTGAAACAGCTTCTTCGGGAAATAAGAATCCAGTCAAAATATTTTCCATTAATGGAACAAGAGTGCATGTTAATAACTGATACAAGGTAATGTGTTAAGGAATACAATACACTTAATACAATAAATTTGAGGGGAAGTGGTATCACCAGTTCTTAAAACAGTATTATAGATATAGACAGCACATCTTCTCTATTCCAAACTTTGAAAGATGCATTTTTCATCAATTTCCAGTTTAACAAGCAACAAAAAAATGCTGAACAAAGTAAATGAATTAATAAATATTTTACCCATAATGTAGGAATGGTCTGTGTTACAACACATAAGTTTTTCTCCATTCTAGATAGTAATTAACAAATACTTAAATAAGGAGGCTATTGAAATAAGAATTTGATTAGGGAAGAGGATTTTATTCATATTTTTAGACTCCTTTTAATCTAGAGTTGTACAAAGCATAAATAAAGCCAATCATGCGAAAAGCCAAAATATATAACAAAACATACAAGCGAAGTTAAAAAGAGCAGAACAGCCTATCTTTAAAGTGCCTGGGCAAAATAAACAACACTAGACCTAGCACCAAGATGCTAGCAAAGTCTGTCCCAGCTAAACTCCTAAGAAAGGAATTCCAAAGCTGAGGTACCACCACAGAGAAGGCTCTTCCCCTTGTCACAGTATAACAAACTTTCCCAAACTAGGGTATATGGACAAGCGCCTACTCTGACAATCTTAAGATCCAGGCAAGTGGATATAGGGAGAGGTGCTCCTTCTAAGTATTTGGATCCTAAACCATTTAGGACTTCAAAAGAAATAGCACCATGAATCAGGCTCATCTACTATTTTTGTATGCTATAAGTGATAGAAAATAATCTTCTAATCATACTCTTTTACTAAGCAAGTTTACTCAGAAGTCACACTGAACTCAATGGGACATACTCCTGGATAAGTACACATAGGATTGCAGCCTTAGATTTGAAACGATAGGCAATTGTCATCTTTGTGTGCCAGAATGCCATTGATTCCCATGGAAACTTGAAGGAACTTTTCCAAAACAAAAACGGGAAAATATGAAAATACGATAATCTGGAGATTGGCAACAAGAACTGCTCTAAACTGGAAACCGCCAGCAAGCCAATAAACCAAAACCACTGTGACACATCCAATCAGGATTTAGATCAGAGACAATGAACCAAAACCACTGTGTCACATCCAATCAGGATTTAGATCCCCGAGAAAAGGCATTAGAACAATAAAACTCAGTATCACTGTGTCGAACCCAACATTTTTACATAAATAAGCAGCAGGCTCTGCTAACATTAAGTAGTTGAGTGGATACACACAAAACTAAGTCCACCACTTTTTGATTCCCATTAATTTCAAGGAGTACAAGGTTAAAGACATGTTTAAACCTCCTATTAAAATAAATGAGACATTAAAGTGCTTGGCTTTGGCAGCTTTATGAACATTTTTGACCACTTCATGAGGACAATGTTCTGCTTGAACTGACAAAACACAAAATAAACCAAGATGGGCAAAAGTTTCTTTCTTTTGAGACTTCGTCTTACTTCCCTTAGTATGTGTTACATTTTCCTAATAAACTTTAGAAGAAAAAGTACCACTGGAAATATTAGAGTGTCTGTTTTACCATTCATAGCTGGTGATTCCACCTATATAAAAGGTCAAGTTTTGTAGCCACTACGGTAGATGTACTAAAGCTTTCAGACAGCATCACCTAGTCTATTTAGTAATGATGCAAAGGGTCACCATAAAATAAGGATCAGCCAGTTAAAGCAGACAGCAACGTTTTTGTTTTTTAAGTTTAGGCAAGCACTAGAAAATCTGTTTGTGTTATGTTAGTAAATAACATTGACAGTCAATAATATTTTATTCATTCAGATAGTTGGAAATACAACACATCTCCTCCCCACTGTTATTTCAATTGGGAAGAAGAGATCTTTGGGTAGAATTCAATTAAAGTCCTACGTAGACCAGACCCAATGAAATGAATGGGATTTAAGTTAGCCATGACTAAGATCCCATACATTTCAATGGGTCTACTCCAAATAGGGCTTTAGTTGGATTCTACCCTATATATGCATCTTTAGTAAGAGATTCTCTAATATATTTAATATGGAGAGTTCAAACAAAAACTACTGCTCTGGATTATGTATGCTGACAGCAAACTCAATTCTCCAAGTATCAGTCCTTATTTAGCCCAAACACCACCATCCATACACAACAGGGATGGATCAGTAGTCTTGGGGGAACCCTCAAGTTTGCAGAAATACAAACAAAACTTTAGGAGAAATCCTCAGGACACTGCCCCCAGGAGCCCTCAGGATGAGGATCGACCATGCTCAGTGGCCATGAAATGCTGACACTCTCTGCCAGTTTGCACATAACCACAGCAGGTGGTTAAATGATCCAAGGGCTATTGGGGACAAGCAAGAGAGAGCAGTTGTGTTGCCTGCAAAGTTCTCACCATATCTGCTTTTACTCAGCAATCCACAATTGGCTCCTTCATAGGTTGTTAATAACTTAGATGCAAACCATGGCTTTTCATTACATTTGTATTGAATCCCAGAAGAAGTTTGAGTCAAGAGATTTGAAATGGTATTAGACATTCACTTCCTCCTCTCCCAGCCCTTGCACAGACTGAGCCTTATTTTTAGGGGGTGTAAAGTCATTTTAAGGGTAATTTGAAAAGGTTAGAGCAGGTATTCAGGGGTGCATGAACACAAGCGCTTAATTTAGGCTTTGGATTTCTACCTACAACAGAGGTGGGAAACTTGTGGCACTCTAGATGTTTTGGCCTACAACTCCCATCATCCCGAGCCAGCATAGTCAAGCACGATGAGAGTTTAAGGTCAAAGTATCCTGAGGGCCACAAATTGCCCATCATTGGCCTACAAGTTGCTCAAGTATTTACCTATTCTGTAAGTCATGTCATGGAATTAGCATGGCAGTAACACTCTCCATAAGCTCTAAATATTAACAAAATTGTATTACTCTGGCAGAATCATGAAAGGATACATCCATGCATAACTGGAGTAGCAAATCTATGGATCTGTAAAAAAAGGAAAGGTAACACTGTTGAAGAACAATATTTAGGTATTTAAAGAACAATACGTAGGTATTTAAAGATATTGTCCAAGCACTGGACAATGAAGGTAAGAATGACAAAGGTTAGTCTAAAACAGACAAGCAGTACAGCATTTGCAAGAAGGGTCATATTTACAGGAAAATGTTTTCTACTCATATTTGCTTATTGATTCCTGCTTGTATCACACAAACTGATCTCAATGTATCAGGCTTTAGCATTCTGAGTCTTTACATGCATTATTTCAGTAATCGTTACAACATCTTGTAAGGTAAATATGACATCCCCATGTTACACATAGGGGGAGAAAAGACAGAGTATACTGTGTCTTTTTTCCCTTTGCTTTTGTACCGCCCTTCTGGATTTTGTGTGTCAAATCTCACCTAATGACTGCTGCTTGCATTCTGCTCTCCTTGAGGTGAAATTTGGACCAGGGGACTTCCCCATTCTCTGCTCAGGCTCTCAACCACTGTGCCATACTAGCTCTGGATTTAGAGAAGGGTCCCATATTACTTACCAAGGGAGACTTGAACTGGGAAAAGCTGCTCTTCTGACAGTGTTAATGCATTATTTTGGTTTCTGAGTGTTAATGCATTGTTTTGGCTATCAGCAGTTGCTGTGAAATCTCAAGACATCACAGGAGCAACTTCCCTAAATGACAAGGTTCTTAGAGCTGTTTCACCCAGGCACATGCACGAAAAAATATATTAATAACTTGTTTGCCCCTTTTCAATAGCAGAAAGCAATTAGGGTGGTTAGCTGACCTGAGACCTATTAATACCATGCCTTGGCCAGGAAAGACTGTATCTTGCATGCATAATTAAAAGACTCTCAATGGGTTGTGCAAGACGCTGAGAGAGTGAATTTGTTCCACACAAATGAAAGGATGACTGACACAAATTTAAATTTTGAACCAGAGGACTTCCAATGACAAATTAGGATTAGAAAAGATGTCTCCACAACTTTATTAGGAAGTTTCTATAGCAACGGAGCTCCTGAATTCTTACCGGCCTTTTTTTTAAAAAAACTCTTAAGGGCTTCTGTTATACACCTTCACCAACTACTATTGTAACATGAAGGGTGGCATTTGATCTCTTGGGCCATGCTGTATCCTATATCTGGATTAGCCTCAAGCACTTGCCTCTTTTAAACCACTCCTGCAGCAGCTCCCTCTGAAGCACCACAGACAATGCTCTCATCTCCTAGCTAGCCTTCTCATACCTCCATACACTAAGCAGAGATTAAGTTGCAGTAACTGTAGTAATACATCAACTGGGAAAAAGGAGGCTGAGGGGAGACATGATAGAGGTGTATAAAATTATGCATGGTATAGAGAATGTGGATAGGGAGACATTTCTCTCCCTCTCAAAAACTAGAACCTGGGGTCATCCTATGAAGCTGATTGGTGGGAGATTCAGGACAAATAAAAGGAAGTACTTCTTCACACAGCGCATAGTTAAATTATGTAACTCACTACCACAGGATGTAGTGATGGCCACCAAGTTGGATGGCTTTAAAAGGGGGTTGGATAAATTCCTGGAGGCAAAGGCTATCAATGGCTACTAGCCCTGATGGTTGTGTTCTGTCTCCAGTATTCAAGGCAGCAAGCCTGTGTGCACCAGTTGCTGGGGAACAAGGGTGGGAGGGTGCTGTTGCACCATGTCCTGCTTGTTCATCCCTGGCCGATGGCTGGTTGGCCACTGTGTGAACAGAGTGCTGGACTAGATGGACCCTTAGTTTGATCCAGCATGGCTCTTATGTTCTTAAGCAGGAAGTGTCAGCACGCCCTGGAAAAGTAGTTTCAGTTGCTATTAAGAGGGGCAAGGCAGAGCAGAGAGAATGCACCATATTAACTGGCACAGTATCAGGGAAGGTAAGATGTACTTCTGTCTGTCCCACCCACTATTTCCCACCAGTTCTCTGTGGCAATCACGTTCAGTGTAACGGAGCATACTGTATTGTTAGAGTCTGTATTTTCTGGCATTTGCAAGAAGCTACATGCTTTCTAGAATTTCGGCTTCTATTTAAATGAAGGCTATTGGGATTTTATAAGCTTTACTAGATAATTTGGCACAACACCAAAGTATCCACATTGATATTGCCAACTGTTCCAGCAGTCTGAACTGGAAGCAGATTAAGATATAGCTACAAAAAAGAGTCATCATCTATGATATTTTGGAGATTATGCCCAAAACATAAATGTATATTACCTCAGGCTGAGCAGCGAATTCTCTAAGAAGATGCCCGTTCCATACAAACCGTGGATCTGCCTGTAATAAATTGAATCACAGGATATATTTTAAACACCAAGAGTCTTGTTTTTAGACAATGGTTTAGATCCAGACTTAGCAATACTCAGAGTAGTATGACTAAGGCTGGATCCAACCCAATATTTTCCTGAAATGTGGCAGTAAGCCAATTCCCTTCCCCTCCCATCTCAGAGTTCTGACACATATAATGGATCTCTCTCCCAGAAAAGAATAAAATAGTCAGTAAGTAGGTCATTAATTCACAAAGCTACATCCTGAATGAACAATTTACAGGTTGAAGGACTTTGTTACAATATCATATCATATAAGGTGCTCTTTAATTTTTACAGTTAAAATATAAAAATCTCATTCATTTACTATAAATATATATTCTTTGTCTTCTATGACGTTGGCAAAAAACTGGACAAAGACATTCTTACCCTCTCTAGCAAGCTCATTTCTTGAAACTCCGGACTGGTATTAGCCAATCGTTGTAAGGTATGCGTTAAATCATACGTTGTAGAAAAATAAAATCCATCCACGCTCAATACATGACTAATCATTGCTAAAAAGACCTTATTGTCCTGTAACTGTTAAGAGGAAAAATATTATTTACCATGCTTTCTGTAGTTTTCCCTACCAGTAGATACAAGTTTTCCATAATATCCAACAAATATCTTTCAAAAAAATTCTTTTCTTAATGGTGACAAAGATAAAGTATTCTAGTGTTGCAACATAGCCCATTTCCATTACAGTCATTAGAGAAACACACTACTCTTTTTGCATTCAGAGAAACGAAAGACAGTTAAATCCACCAGTTAAATCCAGCTTTACATTTTATACTTTTGTCTTAGACACTAGTTATCTGCAGGGCTATTGCCCCGCAAGGACACCAAACTTAAGGTAGATCACTTTGACTCAAATTGACAAGCCTACAGAAAAGCACCAAACATGGAATGGTGCTGAGATTATGCTCAGGTCCAAAGCACCCCATGTGTGACCAAAGGCTCATCTACACCAAGCAGGATATTCCACTATGAAAGCGGTATATGAAATGCAGAAGCCACACTACTGCTTTATAGTGGTACTGAAGCGCACTGACAACTGTTGGGGACCTTGACACATCTACACTAAGCAGGATATAACACTATGAAAGTGGTATATGGCATGTGTCAATGAGGCCCAACAGTTGTCAGTGCATTTCAACACCGCTATAAAGCTGTAGTGTGGCTCTTGCTTTTTGTATACCACTTTCATAGTGGAATATCCTGCTTGGTGTAGATGAGCCCTAAGGGTTTCACTCTGTATGGAAGAGTATGTAGGTATGTGCCAATTCTCTCTTATAGCTGCATCCCCTTAAGCTGCATTGAATTCTGTTCTGAAGAGGCCACTGAACTTTTCAGGGGGTACAGTGAGAAGACATTCCCTCAGAAAATGCCTCTTTGGATCCCAGCTTGTGCGAATTGCTGAATTCATTAAAAAAATGTATTTCAAACATCATGTTCTTAAACTTCAGGGACATGGATAAAGAGATCAACTTTCATTTCATCTCAAACATCTTGCAGAGAGTTCTGAAGCAGTCAAAAGGCATTTTTTTCTAGTACCAAATTTACTCCTACCTGAATATCAGTTAAATGTAGCATTGTCTTTTTGTAAGAGAGGATGTCAAAGTCAGTTGCTTTCCAGACTACATGATTGAAAAATTCGCCTACTTTTCTCTTTTTTGTTATTACAATAAGGTATGTGCCTGTAAAACAGCAAAGATACTAGTCAGCGACAGATTTTTCTTCTACTAAACCTTTTTAAAATGACAGTTACAACACTAACAAAGGAAATTGGGGTGGGAAACTGAGCTTCATGCCTTTTTCCCCATATAATTTACATTTTGGGCACTATCTTCTAAGACAACAGCACCCTCCCCCCTACAATCCTGAGGATTTGGGCATAATTGTCTTCTATCACGAAGTATGGGTATTTCATATCCCACGGACTTATCTGAAAAGCAGGTTTCCTTTATAAAGCTTCATAATCAAGGTGACATATGTTCACTATGGTTTTAAAAAGTATCCCAGCTGCACATTCTAGTCCCAGATCACCATTCCAGAAGACTGCAGGTGGGGAACTGCAAGTCCGAAGGCTCCTCCATGTAAGAAGCTTCCTCTATTTCAAGAACAATCACTTCAGGCAGAAAAATTGCATCCTAGCCCTGACGTGCTGCTTATATGCAAAATGTTTTTTTAAAAAAACCCAACCTTTTTAAAAAGGGGCATTAAAATGTGCAATATGCAATGTGCAACCTGAAATGGCACCATCCCAGTACATTATCATTCTTAATTTATGATCACACTTTTATTATAGGACCTCCAAAGAGCTGTGTTAAAATTACATTCCCATCAAAATATTCAATTTCTTGTGTCTATATAATTGGAATTCAGGCTCTTTCCTCTCTCTCTCTCTTCCATAAATAAACTGGTTTGTATGGTGAAATCAGCGTTTGTCAGTTTAAATATGCCCAAATTGCAGTTTCAAACTGCTCACACATGATTTTATTCTCTACCCCCACCTCTCTTAACAGTTATCAGTGTAGGATTTGCAATTTTCTTTCATTTCTCCAGGAGGTCTCATACCTGCCACTAGACGAATTGTTCCCAAAATACCATATATTTGCCTTGTAACTGCTGAAGGCGGAACATCTTTCTTAACTGCAAAGGAAGAACAGCATGAACTGTCACATTATACCAGTATTATGTGTGTATCACATGCAGCCAAGCAAAATCCAATAATATGGTTTAAACCAAATTGCATGCATAATTAATAGCTTATGGTGAAAATTAAAACTGAAAGCTTGCTAGGGGGCAATTTAACACATGGGAGTATCATTAACATTTTTATTAGATATCATTCACACAGTATATATGATTCTTCTTTGCAATACAGATTTGAGATGTTTAAACATCAAAAGCAACATTGCACTTGGCAGGCCCTGACATAGTAGAGTGGAACAAGACACGGTCATACTTAGAGGAGACCCACTGAAATCATAACTAATTTAAATCCTTTTGTTTTCAATGGAAGTATTTCAGGTATGGCTCAGTCTGGATCCAACCCATTGTCTAGCTGATCTCCAGTCCCTGAAGAACTTGTGTGTGTGTGTGTGTGTGTGTGTGAGTGTGTGAGTGTGTGTGTGCGTGCACTTTAAAAATATGATGATCGGGGGCGGAGCTTGGCAGCCTGAGCGATGGCGGGTTTCTTCTGAGGCTCTGAACGGCGCTTGCCGGAAAAGGCAATTATCTCTCTTTTAATGGGCATAAATCTTTGAGCAACTGACAGAAAATGATTATAAAACCAACAGGAGCCGGGAAAGTGGAGAGATTTGGAGAAGGGAGGTGAGATGAACTGTGATTAATGCAATGTCTGTCTAAACGGCAACTCTATTGAAAGTGAAAGTAAACGCTGACTGACGCAGTTTAAAAAGAAGGAATTTATGTTTGCTGGACATTGATCTGTGATATAACCTCTCATCTTTATCTCACATGGGAACGATTGGAATGCTGGCTTTCTAAGGTTAAAGTGGTTGACTGGATTTATTGGCGTGGCGAGAAGGGGGGTGAAGGGGTGAAAAAAAGCTGCATTTGGCATTCGGTGAGGGAGATGTGGGATGTGAGAGACTTTGAGTGATTAAATCTGATCCCCTCTAGTGAATGCTGTTGTGAACTGGATTTTTCCCCCCTCCTCGTGAAGAAGGAGCTGTGAGTGCTATATAATAGAGAAGCCAGCATAAGTTGTTAAGGAAGAGAGTTGGACTCTAAGATTTATGCCCTACCCAGAAGGGACCCATGCCCAACGTTAAAAAAAAGATCAAAAGTTGGGAAAAGCTTAATAAACAAAAAAAGAAACCTTCAAATCATAATTTGGCTTACCTCTCCTTCCTGGGAAGTACAGCCCCTGGAGTTGAACAGGAAGAGGAAGATATAGACCCAGTCTCTTTGGATACAATACCAAATAAAGAAGGAAACATGGCAGAAGGGGGGAAAGAAAGTGGTAGTAACCCTCCCTCTTTAATGGAAATCAAGGCTATTATAGCAGAAAATAACATGATTATTTTTAAAAAAATGGATCAGCAAATGAGTGAATTCAGAAAACAAATGCGTACTATTATGGATAAAACGATGGAAAATTCGGATAAGATCAAAAAGATAGAGGCTAAAGTGGATCTGGACCAGAAGAAACAAGAGGCTTTCGAAAAATCAACTAATATACAATTTAAAGAATGGGAATTGCGTTTGATCGCCTTGGAAGATCAATCTCGTAGATCTTCGCTTCGAATAAAGCAGCTGAAGGAGACGCAAGGAGAAGATCTTAGAGAAATTATCGTGAACTGGTTCAAGGAGCTGACGCCTGACATTCCAATAGATGGATCGGATCTGGACCGAGTCCACCGTGTGGGGGGGAAAAACTACAAAGGGACTAGAGACATATTGGTGAAATTTGGCAACTATTACAAAAAAGAGCAAATTATGAAAGAATTGAGATCTAAGGTTCAGATACAGTGTAAAGGTAAACCAGTGCAAATTTATAATGATCTTTCTCAACGCACATTAAATTGGAGACGTAGTCTTAAACCAATAACGGAAACATTAATGAAGAATAAAATTCCTTATGCATGGGGTTACCCGGTTTTCTTAAGATTTACATATGGGAGGAGGGAATACAGAGTAACCTCATTGGATCAAGGTAAAGATTTGCTGAAGAGGCTGGGTCTGGATGGGGAAGCAGATGGGGCTGGAGTGGGTGGGGGAGGGAATGAGGCTGGGACATCTGGAGAGTAAGAGAATTGTTAATTATGTTGGAGATAATTGCAAATAAAAATGCTAATATAGAGACCTGCCGGCCAGGCACAGCACTGCCTCCCCCCTCCCCCTTTAAAGTAGATGGCTGGAGTATTAGACTCACGGGGATATGGGGGGGGGATTAGAGTGGGGGGGTGGGGAGGGGGGGAAGGTAGGGGAGGAGGGATCGGGGTAGGAGGGTGTGGGTTTTATGTATGGAGTTTGTGTTTTTATGTAAGCAAGTTTGAATTGCTGAGCACAAGGGATCGGAAGAGATTTCAAAAGGGTGATTATGGATAAAAAGATAAAGGTATCAACACTCAATGTTAAAGGTTTAGGGGCAGTCGTGAAAAGGAAGAGAATAGAACAAATGCTAAATAAAGAGGGATCAGATATTATAATGATCCAAGAGACACACCAAGGCTCCGAGAATTCGAATATGATAAAATTAAAGTGGTTAGCCTATTATGAAAAATCATTAGGGACATCAAAAAAAAATGGAGTGGCCACTTTGATATCAAAAAAAAGTGGGTTTATATTAGAAGAGGTAAAAAAGGATGATAAGGGTAGATATCTTATGTTAAAAGGTAAAATTGAGGGAAAGGTTTATACTCTGATTAATGTTTATGCCCCAAATGAGAGGCATAGAGAGTTTTTTATAAAGCTGTTCAAAGAAATAGAAGAATTTAAGGAGGGGTATGCATTATTAGCTGGGGATTTTAATATGGTTATGGATAATAAAAGGGACAGGTCAAATCCCACTAATGCTGAAAAGAGGAACAATATGACTATATTGAATAAATTAGTAAAAGAAAATGATTATTTAGATTCGTGGCGCTTACTTTACGGGAATAGGCCTGGATTTTCATACTTTTCCCCAGTTCATCATACATACTCCAGGATAGATTATATATTTGTTTCAAAAGATTTTGCAACGAGGATTTGTAAAATGGAAATGGGGGTAATAAAAGTAACCGATCATGCCTTGTTAAGTTTAGAATTTACAGTTAAGAAAGATTATAAAGAGGCATATAGATGGAAGTTGAACACAAAGATATTGAAATACAATAAAATAGTAGATAAAATTCGGAAGGAACTGTCGGAGGCATGGGAAATTAATGAAAAAGGAGGAACAGCTGGGTCAGTCATTTGGGACACCATGAAGGCTGTAGCAAGAGGAATCTGTATTAGAGAAACATGTAGTTTAAAAAGACAACAACGTGCAGAACAGGAAAAGTTAGAGATAGAAATTAAAAACTTGGAGGAAAGATATTGGCGAAGTAAAGATAAATATAAATTAGTGGAAATACAAGCTAAGAAGAAACAATTAGAAAACTTAAATATAGAAGAGATTCAAAAGAATTTAATGTATATGAAAAGGGAATATTTTGAAAACAGTGATAAGAACTCGAGGTTGCTTGCCAAGCTCACACAAAAAGAAAAAGGGAGGAATGGGATAGAAACGTTGAAAGATAGTCGAGGGAATTATTGTCATGCAATGAAAGCTAAAATAAAAATTTTTCAGGAATTTTATCAGGAATTGTACAAGGGTAAAGAAATTCAACAAGAAAAGGTGGAGGAGTATATTGGAAGGTTTATAAAGAAGGAAATAAAATTAGAATATAAGGAGTTAATGGAGTCAGTAATAACTCAAAGAGAAGTTGAAGAAGTTATTGATAAGTTAAAAGTGGGTAAATCACCAGGAGCAGATGGTTTGGGTCCAGAATATTATAAGGTCTTCAAAGATTGCTTAGTTCCAAAATTAATGGAACTTTATAATAGGATATTATCAGGAGAGAAGATACCTGAATCATGGGAACATTCAGTGATAATTCTGATCCCAAAACCAGATAAAGATTTGACTAATCCTGATTCTTATAGACCTATTTCTTTAATAAATCAGGATGCTAAAATTTTTACATCTATTATGGCCAAACGATTAAATAAATTTTTGGCAGAATATATAGGAGCAGATCAATGTGGGTTTGTGGTAGGAAGACATATGCATAATTTAGTGGGTAGAGTTTTAAATGTAATAAATGTAATAAAAAAAGCAAATATTAAGGCAGGTATTATGGCATTAGATATTTTTAAAGCTTTTGATTGTGTGAGCTGGCAGGCACTAAAGAGTATTATAGATAAATTGGGATTTGGAAATAAATTTAAAAATGTAATAGAACAGTTATATTCCCAAAATACGGCGGTAGTGGTGATAAATGACGGACTTACTGAAAAGATACGACTAGCCAGAGGAACAAGACAAGGATGTCCGCTCTCGCCGGTCCTTTTTGTAATGGTTATGGAAGTTTTGGCGAAGGCACTAAGGGAGGATAAAGAATTAGAAGGAATTGGAGAGGTAAGGGAGATAAAGCTAAACATGTTTGCGGATGATACTTTATTGACCATTAAGAATCCATTAAGAAAATTAGAAAGAATTAAATATCAGTTGAGGGAATTTGAGGAAATTACAGGGTTAAAAATAAATTGGTCTAAATCAGAGATGATGTTGTTTAACTATACTAAGAAGGAAGAAAAGGATTGGGAATTTAAGGGGATGGAATTGAAAGTTAAGAATGAGATTAAATACTTGGGAATTAAAATTACAAAAAATCTAGAGAATTTAGAAAGGGAAAATTTAATGAGGTTAAAGAAGGAGGTATTAGAGAAATTGGAGAAATATAAAAGATTAAATTTATCTTGGTTTGGGAGAATAGCTTTGATAAAAATGAAGATATTAGCTAAAATTAATTTCGTATTTAGGATGCTACCTATAAAAATATCAGAAACCGAGATAAAAAGTTGGCAAAATATTATTAATAAATATTGTAATGGAGAAAAGAGAGCAAGAGTGAATAAAAATAATTGGTACCTAAGCCAAAAAAAGGGGGGAATGGGTCTCCCAAACATAAAATTATACTACGTAGCAAATAGATTAAGACATGTTGTAGAAGCAATTATGGGAGTAGGAGATTTATACTGGATGGAAGAAAAAATCATAAGTAAGGTAGAGATGAATTTGGAGAATGTTTTTTTTAAAGATGGAGGAAGAAAATGGGTTGGAAGTATAGATAATCCACTCCTGAGGACTCAATGGGAAATTTGGAGCAAATTTAAAGGGAAGCTGCTTCCGAGCAACTCTCCCTTAGCACCGATAATAATGTTAAAGAATTTCCCAGAGGATCTAAAGGGTAGATTATGTAAAATATTAAAAGAGAAAAATAAAATAAAATTAAAGGATTGGGTAAGAGATATTAAAACAAGAGAAGATATGGAAAATTTGTTAAAGGAGAAGAAGCTATCTTGGCTAGAATATGGTCAATTAGAACAATGGAATAAAAAGTGGATTAAAGATAATAGAATGTGCAGAAAGATGACGAGGTTTGAAGAATTAGTAGTAAGTAAGGAGAAAGGAAAAGGAGGTAGTATAGTTTCAAAAGGATTAATGAGTGAAATATATAAAATATTGTTAGAGAAGGAGTTTAGAGAGAATACAGAGAAAGTGATTTGGGAATCAGATTTGAAGATACAAATAGGGCGACAGAGCTGGGAGGGACTATGGAAACAAAGAGTGTTGAGAAGTTTATCAGTAAGAATAAAGGAGAATTATTTTAAAATTTTATGGAGGTGGTACCTAACCCCGGTTAGATTGAACAAGATAAGTGATCAACATTCAGCAAATTGTTGGAGAGGATGTGGGGAAAAAGGAACGTATTTACATATGTGGTGGCAATGCAAATATGTACAAAGATTATGGAAGATGGTGTTCTCAGAAATTGAAGAAATAGTGGGAATGAAAATAGAACAAACACCAAAAATAGCATTGCTGTCACTATTTGAAGATATAAAGTGTGGAAAAGGAACTATAGAGCTGATATCGAGTTTGTTGGTTGCAGCACGATTGATGATAGCTAGGAACTGGAAGATCCAAGGGGAATATTCTATTGAGGAGTGGTATAAAGTAGTATGGGACATAGCCATTAATGATAAACTGACATGTAATATTAAGTGGAGAAAAGGCGTAACTAAAATAAATGAGTTCGAAGGAATTTGGAAACAGTTCCTAGTGTTCGTGTTTACTAAGGGAGATGGGAAACCACCATCAGAAGAAACGATTAGATTTTGGACTCAAGAATGATCCCGAGGTGGGGGGTGCACTTTTATGTTAAGAATGAAAATGTTGTAGTGTGATAAGGCATATGTAATAGTTTTTGATATTTGTACTCAACAATTATTCAATATGTATGAAGCAGATATTTGATGTATTTCTTTTTCTTATTGTGTTTGTTTCAATTATATTTTGGAAATGTTCATTTATGTTTATATAGTGTTGAAAATGAATAAAAATTATTAAAAAAAAAAAAAAATATGATGATCAGCCCTGGAGGCTATGGATAATAATAATAAAACACAACCAGTAAAGTGATAAGGTGAAAAACCTACTGGTATCCTCTACAAAAGGCCATTAAAATATGCAGCAAAACTATGGATGCTAAAGGATGCAACAATGTCAAAGTTGAAGGTATTACCTATGCAATGTAGCTGAACTGGTTTAACAGGGGAGGGCCTAGGAATCTCAGAGTTGCCTGCTCTTCTAACTGCAACTCCCAAGATTCTTGGGAAACCCAAAGTTTATACAGGCCAAGTGTAATACGGATATGTAATGTGTCATCACTGTTTCTTCCTTCCTGCACCAAAGATGCATTCAATCCTGCATTCTCTTCTTCCGTTGATATAACGCAGCCAAGAAGTGTGATAGCTGTACACCTAAAGTGAGCTGGAACAACTTGCTGCTTTAACAGTTCAAGGTAAACAGAACTTTCGAAAACATTTCAGTGAAAAGCTGATTATGTAAGGTAGAACTTGAGGAGTTTTAAATTCATATTCAAATACAATAGCTTCTGAAATATGGATTACACTGAAATTTTCAGCATGTGAAGGTAAATGAAAAAAATGTAATTGTTTATGAATTACACTAGTGTGAATCAGGGAACATAGTGGATGGAACATAATAAAGATGCTATTAATGAACGAATAAACAACAAAACAACAATGCCATACTAGACAGTTTTGAAAGTGATGTTGAAGAGGTACCTGTAAGAGTGACCTCCGTAGAGACTCTATCAATGGCAAGTACATCATCTGCTCCATCATCGCAAGCTTCCACGTAAAACTTTTCTGGCGTTATGTGCCTAAGACATAAGAAATGTACAGAATCATCACCAGACAAGCAGCAGCACTTTGAAGTATGAGGGTCCATTATATTACTACTAGTAGCTCTTGGAAGCAATACTATGCTCCCATTTTACCAAACTGCGAACAAAAAGGCAACAATTAAAGGATGTCAGTTGCTTATTGCAAAGAAAAAAAGTTACGGTTTGTTTATAATGAAGAGATACAATCTTCAGATCTGATTATTCTGAATTAACTTTGAAAACAGGCTGAAAAATTCCAAAGCTAGAGGCACTCTATTAAAAGTCCAGAATCTCTCACATATGCAACATCCAATTTTTCATTATAGCCCCTCTGTTGGGGTTTACCAGTTCTTTTGCCATGTATCTTTCTACCTTCCAGTCTACATGCCAATGCTTTAGTTTGTCTCTATTTGACTCTGTTCCTCCCCGCTCTTGACTAGACTGTTCTAAGTACAGTACACAAATGACTTGCTGATGTACCTTAATGACTGATAGCTCACAGTTAACAGGTCTTCGGTTTAAATATCGCTTCAGCCATTAAGTCACTTGATGTCCTTGGACAAGCCACCAAGAACTAAAAACGTACTTTAAACACATTTTAAACACCACAAAACTTTTCAATGCTTTTGTTAAAATAAAAAGGCACTCTGCCTAGAATAGGACACACCAAGAGGTAACTGAATTACATTCTTGAGGACAGACAGACATAAGTTGCATATTTTGTAATATCAAATAATGCAATCACATTTCCATATTTATAGCTATCTAAGAACAAAGAAAAAGCAGCTCACTTCCATTTGCAGTAAGGAAAGCATATTGGAACCCTTGTTTTTATTAGTAGCAGGGCAACTGATTTTTTGACAGGTTCAAACGCAGCAATGCAAGATAAGAAGTGGAAATAAGTAGTCTTCGAGGCGTTGAGACACAAAATATCTAAGCTTTGTTAAGGAGTAGGATTGATTAAAAGTCCAGTGAGGTGCATGTGAAGAGAAAAACCTTGAGGAGGAGAACTGCAAGAAAAGCACACAGAGAGCTCTGGACATCTTCATCCATTATGTTGACTGAAGCCCCACTACAAAGCACTCAAAACTAAGGACTGAAAAGAGGGAGGATGACTGACAGGGCGATTAAGTAAGGTTAGCCATGTCCATGCTTATCAGCTGGAAAATAGGGAGGGAGGGAGGGAGGGAGGGCACTTGCTGCTTGGTATTTCAGTCACCTGATTCCATATTCTCTTTTCACAATGGCAAGGTTTGTTTTTTTCAGATAACGTTTTTGAGCTTCCAAACTTTCTAATTTCCCCTCTTATTATCTTTTTCATTCCCTTGAAGCAACGGCTAGAACAAGGAATAGGATATCAAATGGAGATTTAAAGATGTGAATTAGAATTGTAAAACACGTTACACAGAAGTGCGGAAAAAAGACAATTAAAAATGAAATTGGACTGGCAATTCCAGAGACTGTAGCTTCTTCAACTACTTATCAAGATTGCTCTACACGCACACAATTATTTTTTTCTATAAGTGCAGTACAAATTAAGGCGGATTTAAGGCAGTTAAATATGTGAACTGATGCTTCAGGTGGTATCAGCCATATGAACACCCTGCCTGGCATTTTACCACAATGATTGATTCACAAATGCATACTAGGGCTGTGCACAGCATCTCCAACTTGCCTTTGAGGCCATTTTGGAGCCTTCAAAATGGCTCCACTTTGACTCAGGGTGCTTCAGGGCTGGGCCATCTTGCTTCGGAACCAAATCCAAACCCTGAATCCAGAGCTGCCACCTGCGGGACTTACCTCTGACATCTGTCCTCCTCCACTAGTGCCATAATTTAAAAGTAAGATGGGAGCTCTGTAGTTTTCATAGATCTACAATTGCAAGCTACAGAAATGGCCCTTTATGGCCCCAGAGTTTATGACCATAGATCTATGGAAACCTCAGAGCCCCCATTTTACTTTTAGATCTCAGCTATAATGGATGAATGGCAAAGGAAGTCCTGGGGTGGGTGGGGAGCTCCAGGTTCGGGGGGTGAGCAGGGAGGGAGGAGTGAGTGAGGGGAGTGCCCCCTCCCAAATTGCCACAAGGCTCTTTACCTCAGGCTGACCAGGTACTGCCTTGTATTCAGGCCGAATCATCCCACCTTCACTTGGACTCAAGAGTTCAGCCTGAGGCAACACACAGCCCTAATGCATATCAGTTGATATTGCCAGTATTGAATAAATGAACACACATAAGTGAATGCATCCTCCATCTACTGCTGCCTTCCCCAACCTGTTGCTCACCAGTCATTTTGGACTACAACTCCCAGCATTCCAGACCATTGGACAACTGGCTGGGCCTGTTGAGAGTTAGTATTCTGTTAATATTTCTACCTAAATATAGTTTCCATGTTTGCCATCATCACTGAATGTCACAAGTTATTTAAACAAGTTTTAGAACATGATTGTTTAATCTTTTTACTGCTAAACAAGATACTCACAAAACTATTATTTCTTTCTTAAGTAATAATAAAAACCAGCATTTATTCTTGTAAAGGAGATGAACATGTCTTTTGAAATCAAAACCACAACTTGCTTCAAACTTGAGTTTCCTACAGACTTGCTTGAATATAGTAAAGATAAAGATCATTTCTAGATCAAAACGAAATCGATTTTCTTAGCATTATGGTGTATACAACACTCAATATTTCTGGAAACATTTAGCACACAAAGTCTGTGTGCTATTTTCTCACTGGATTTACATATGTCAACCTCACTACCAAAAGCAGCTTGCTATTTTGCCCAAATAGAAAGACATTATAGATTCACTCCTTCATGCTCTAATGGCATCTAAAGATAGCACTGCATTCAGTATCATTTTAAACTCCTTTTAGTGCTTACTGCATCAACTTTGATTTCAGTAGCATACATATTTTCATCACAAATGCTTAATATTATTCTAATATAGGAAACTCATCGATGCCAACTACCATATATTGCCCAGAGAGAATCCAAAACAAGAATATGCTTTGCAGGGCAGTAATAAAGCATTCGTCCATCTGCAAATTATCCTCAAAAATTTGTAAGAGGAGATTATTATAAATTACATTTATTTATTTGTTTACAATATTTATATACCACTCCCTATCCAAAGATTTCAGAGGGATGAACAAATAGAATAAAAATAGAATAAAAACACCATGAAAAGTTACATTTTTTAAAAGAACAAAAGAACATTTCTATACTGCCCCATAGTTGAAGTTCTCTGAGTGGTTTACAAGGATTAAAAACAGTTAAAACAACATGCAACATCTAAAACATAAAAATGCACAACTGGTAGTAAACACAGGGACAACACACATCTAAAAACAGTTTTGAGCAATCAGCCAAAATGTAAAACAAATCCAGGATTAAAACTCATCATATGCTGCCAAATGCCTTGGAAAAGAGAAAAGTCTTGACCCAGCACAGAAAAGATAGTAATGTTGGTGCCAGAGTAGCCTCGTTGGGGAGAACGTACCATAATTGGGGGACTACCACTGAGAAGGTCCTCTCCCTTGTTGCCATCTTCAGAGCCTCCCTCAGACTAGGGAGGGCAGTCAATGTGAGCAGGCCAGAGACAGTCTCATATGTTCGAACCTTCTGTTCCCCATTATCAATCTAGCTGCCAAATTATGCACAAGCTGCAGCTTCTGAACCATCTTCAAAAGCAGCCTCACATAGAGTGCATTACAGTAATCTCACTTGGAGGTTACCAGAGCAGAGAGAGCTGAAACCAGATTATCCCTGGTTATAGGGCCATATCTTGGCCACCAAAGTTGGTAGAAGGCACTCTGTGCCACTGAGGCCGCCTGAGCCTCAAGTGACAGAGATGGTTCTAAGAGAACTCCCAAGCTATGAACCTGCTCCTTCAGCAGGAGTGCAACCCCATCTAGAACAGGTTGAACACCCTCTATCCAGTCAGAAGAAACACCCAGTAATAGTAACTCAGTCTTATCTGGATTCAGTTATAGTTTGTTAGCTCTTATCCAGTCCATTGTTGCAGCCAAGTACTGATCTAGCACATGCACAGCCTCATCTGATGAAGATGAAAAGGAGTTGAGCTGCGTGTCATCAGCATACTTACAGCAACAAACTCTGGATGACCGCACTCAATGGTTTCATGTAGATATTGAACAGAACGGGGGACAAAATTGACCCCTGCGGAACTCCATATTGGGAAATCCACAGGGCCGAGCAATGTTCCCCAAGCACCACCTTCTGGAGCAGACCCTGCAAGTAGGAGTGGAACCACTGCAGTACCTCCCACTCCCAACTCAGACAATCATCCCAAAAGGATACCATGGTTGACAGTATTGAAAACCAAGAGTTCAAGGCGAATCACAACGTCACACTCCCTCTGTCTTTCTTCCGACAGGTCATCATACAGGACAACTGAGACTGTTTCCTTGCTAAAATCTGGCATGAAGCCCGACTGAAATGGATTCATATAATCGGTCTCATCAAAGAGTGTCTGGAGCTGGCTCACAACCCACTCAAGGACTTTGCCCAGGAATGGAACATTTGGTACTAGCCTATAATTAAGATTTTCTGGAGCCAGGGAGGATTTCTTCAGGATTTCTTTCAGGCAGCCAAGGACCACTCCCTCTTGCAAGAAGGCGTTAATCACTTCACTGGCCCAGCCAGATGTTCCCTCCTTGCTGGATTTTATCAGCTATGAAGGGCAAGGATCCAGTAAAGAAGTAGTTGCACAAACCTGTCCAAATACCTTATCAATGTCCTTGAGCTGTACCAACTGAAACTCATCCAAGAAAACTGGACAGGGCTGTACTCTGGATTCAACTCTAAAAAGCTCCACTAGGCAGCAGCTAGATTATTAAATAATGGTAACAAGATATTGTTCTTTTGCTTGATTGCATCCATTAGGACTTCTTCTCCATGTGCCCTCAAGCCATCTCCTATTTTGTTTCATGCTCTCAGCTCTGAGGTATACTACGGAGCAGTATGAACTCAATTCAAGTGAGGGCACTCAGGAGCAATCCTGTCAACTGCCAAAGTAATTTCTGCATTCCACAGATCAATCAGGGTTTAGAAAGGAGAGCCAGCCCTACCAGAGCCCTTTGGAAGCCATCTGGATCCACTAGCCTCCAGGGGGGAGGGTTGGACCATCTTAATAGATCCCCCTTGCAGAGGGGAAAAGCTGCTGTAAGTCTAAACCACAGCAGGCGATGATCTGACCATGATAAAGGCCTGGTGCAAAGTCCTCCAACTTCAGATCACCATCTCCATGTCCAGTTGAGAAAATCAAGTCTAGAGAATGCCCTGCTACATGCTTTGGGCTGGTAGTATGTTGGGACAATCACAAGGTTGTCACAGAGACATAAAATCTTGAGCTGCCCCAGACAAGGTGCCCTCAGCATAAATGACGACATCCCCCAGAACCAACAATCCGGGGGATCTCAGCAGCACACCCGAGTCCACCTCCATCAGCTCACCTAGGGAGTCTGCTAAGCAGTGGGGTGGACAGTACATCAACAGAACCCCTGATCTATCCTACTAAGCCAACACAAGGTACAAACACTCCAGTCCAGTTACATGGACAGGAAGCCTGCAGAGGGAGATGGAATTCCTGTAGATCACACCAACCCCATTCCCCAGCCCTCAGGTCTACCCTGATGCTGAACCAAGTACCCCAATGGGCATAGCTGGGAGCGACTGACCCCTCCCTGCTCACTTAACAAGGTCTCAGACCAGCCAACTCACCCACTATTAAGTTGTGAATGAGGGAGGTCTCATTTTCAACCAATCTGGCATTTAAGAACAGCATCCGGCAGGCTGATAGGGCAATTACCAAACCTGCAAGTATGGGGAGGGCTGGAACATGGCACAGCCACTGACTTTCTGGGCCATGTTCCCATAACGAGGCTAGCCCTTTTCCCAACACCAAATCTCCCTCTACCCTTCACCATACTAATAGGGGGGCCCTCAGCCACCACCCCCAGCCCCATGTCCTCTCTCCCAGGCACATAATCAAATATTTTAAGGAGGAAAAAACCCAAAACCTCCCTAAGACCACACAAATCAATCAACCTGATGTTAAGGGGATGGCCCTTGCCCTTGCATCCTCCTTGGAGCAGCTCCCCCAAAGGTCTAATGACCTTTGGCGTCATCCCCTCCCCTTCAGTGTCGCTGCTGCCCTGTACTGGCTACTGGTTGATAAGAGCCCTCTCAGGAGAGCACGCACAGATGGTTTCAGTTTGGCAATCATCTTGGGAGTCTTTCTGTTGTTCTGTGACTCTGCTGATAATAATGGCCTCCCTCACAGAGAAAGCAGCAAACAGACAGGCCAAGAAGCAGTGAAAGGTGCTTACCACCTGAAAGGTGGTAAGTTCAGTTACACCTGCCTGAATGATATCCCGGCTAGCTTGCTCTGTTGCTCTTGAGCTAAATAGCCCCGTGCTGGTTCCTGTTTGATAAGAGCCCTCCCAGGAGAGCAGACACAGCTGGTTTCAGTTTGGTTTCAGAGAATGAGGCCAGACTACATTAATATTTACACTGCACTCTGAACACAGACAATTCTATGTGTTCTGTAACATGTAACACTTGAATTCTACGTATGCAGCTGCATTTATCTAGTTACTTAATGCATGAATTTAATACTTTTCAATTGCAAATCGCTCGGAGTATCCATAATATATCTAATCTTTTTTTTAAAAAAGCAAAACAGCAAGAGCTTAGTTTTAATGAGAAAAAAATACAATCCAATATATTCTCATGCTCATTTTCTCTGATTTTATTAGGGTTGAGAGATGCCAATCAAATACACCATGGTTGAAAGAATGCCCTTACATCTGATAGCAAAGGCACAAGTGAGAGATCCGTGTTCTCCAGCCCTGCAGGAGTCTTCCCCATTTAAATTTTGCTTCTACCAGACAGGCCAACAGATTGCAGCAGCAGCAGCAGGACACCCTCAAGTTACATGCAGCCTGCAGGTTGCCCATATGTGCTCTAAAGAGCCAACATGCCAAGTATGCATCTCCCTTTCCTCTCTATATCACAAAGGAGGAGGAAGAGGGAGGCAGCAAGGTACATGAGATGAATTGGGGCCAAGTGGGAGTCAAGACTGGCTTGGGAGTCAAGATGAACTGGGGAGTCAAGATGAACTGGGGACCAAGTGGGAGTCAAGACCATTGGCACTGGGGCCAATGGTCTGAGTCATAAATAAATTGGGGCCGTAAGAACCCAGTTATTGTACAGTGGCCAAATAGAGTTACACTGTACTAGAGCCGTGATTGCAATGGCCTCTTATGAGTTTAGGACTTTGAGGGATTAGATTTGCAAACTGGTACACATAATGAGAAGACAGGACACCCTGGAGAAGATGCTGATGCTAGGGAAAGTGGAAGGCAAAAGGAAGAGGGGCTGACCAAGGGCAAGATGGATGGATGATATTCTGGAGGTGACAGACTTGACCTTGGGGGAGCTAGGGGTGGCAACGGCCGACAGAAAGCTCTGGTGTGGGCTGGTCCATGAAGTCATGAAGAGTTGGAAGCGACTGAACAAATAAACAACAAACACAACATTTAAAAGGCAAGAGACTAGCCAAAGACATAAAGGCCCTGTTCAGAAGGCACCTTAAACCATGGTGATTAAGGCTCTTTTTGTTAACAAAAGGTATCTTCTGAACAGGGCCATAGAAGAGGCTTGATATAATAATAATCTTGGATACTTGTGAATCTCACCAGTGAGGAGTAAAGACACAATAAATGACACAACTCCATGTAAAGCATTTCTATGAATTCTTACATCACTTTATTAATAAAGTGGCATGCAAGATTAAGTTCTACTTTTCATTCCAAGTTTCCCTACTCTCTACAACATTACTTTTAGCAACTATTTGTCGCAGCTTCATAAGCTGTGCCTCCCAAAATGGAAAAGGCTAAAAAGAACAGGAGGATTATCTTTGCGCAGGTAAAAGGCAAGAATCTTCCTCATGATCAAAGAAATTAATTTCTACATAAAACTATGTGCTTTCAAGTATGAGGACTTACTAATGGAGACGAAAATAAATTATCACACAATTGAGTCTTTGGACAAAGGATATTGGTAACTATTAACAAGATAAAACTAAAGAGAAGATGTATGTGTTGGATTGACAACCAGAAACTCCGGTATCATTGCAGCAAAGATTAACATTTTTTTAAAAAAATAATCATGATTGTTTCATACTGCTCTTAGTTGAGGGAGGGGAACACAAGGGGAACCATAAAGCAAGGTGCACACATAACACAGTAAGAAAGTGATAAAGTAAATTTCCATCACTGCCTCTTTCCAAGTCCCGTGGGAGCAAAAAATAAATAAATAGCAAGATCTTTAGCAGGAGAGAGGGACAAGGAAAGAGTAATCACTTTAAATGGATTTCTTCCATTTACCTTGCATAGTTGTAGGTTTGCTAGCAGCACAAGTGGCAAAATGCAAGAAGATGCCATGCTAATGTGAATAATTTACTTCACTGTGCCAAGTCTTAAATATGTTCCTAATCTGAGAAAAAATGGATAGGGAATATACGTATACATATATACTAATTTTAAAGAGGTGGTAACATACAATCATGGCATTTCCTTTTTGAAGAAACAAGGAATGCTGTCTATGCCACAAGAGTGGGCTTATAAAGTGTTCATACAAAGCCACTTTATTAGTTCTGCCTACTTGAAATGGAAGATTTATTTATCCAGAGTTTGCTACTTATATCAATATTGAATCTTTTAATGATAAACCAGAAGTTATTCAAATTCCACCTAAAAATACATACAGTGTATTTCACACATGGCTTCTCCATTTTGGCTTTATTTCTGTTAAATAAATCATGACATGGTGTAATATGTCATGTGTTGTTCATCTGAGGTTGTATTTACCTAATTTTTAGACCTGCTAAGGAACAGAAGATTTTTATTATGTCCTGATATGTAAAATCATACAATTCCAAGAAGGTGTACTTTCTTTTTCACACGAAGTATATTTGTATCATCAAACTGATATGTGCTGGTAAGGATTACATTTTTGCTCACAAAGCATAATTTAAGCATTGTCTTCATTCCAAATGCCAACCTAATACTCACATCATACTACTATAAATGCAAGTCATGACAATAGTATAATTCCCTTTCATACACACTGTATTTGTGCAAGCTCTTCATCACAGAGACACCCATCATCAATGAAATCTACTGCCCAAGAATTTGATTCTATAAACTCATAAAAGTGGATTTGTGGGGACCCTAGCATCAATACTGACACCTCAAACACTACACAGCACCACTCGTCAACAATGTTGCATGACAACTGCATATTATTGTGTGGCACACGTGTGTTGTACTACAGCCTACACTGCTCTAATGGCAAGGCAGGCAAGACTAACAACCACCTTCAACATTCAGCAGCAGTTAGTTTATGGTTTCATTGTATAGAAGCAGCAGCCAGCAATTCCAGCAACCTGGAACATGTCTAGATAGTTATGAAGAAAATACTCCACATTGTATTTTTACTTCTAAATGTATGTTAAGAGAATGCTATTGCATTGAGATAGCATTTCTACTGACCAGTCAAGGTCTCATACACACAAAGCTAACTGCTAGTGAATTAACATGATGACAACAGCTATTTGCATATTATTTACCATAGGATAATTAGCATATATTCCTTTATTTACACTGGATTGATTGATCTAAGTACTTATTAACTTGGAAGGCGGAACATTCCATTCCCACTCCATTCCAAGATTTCACTGTGTCACTTGAACACTGGAAACAGAGTTGTAGAACAAGGAGAGAGTACAGCTAATTCTTAAGGAACACACAGCTGATAATCCGTATTGCAACACTAAAACAACCTTCTATACTTTAATGCTGAAACACTAAAGTCAACTTCTCATGGTTTTACCACAGAGGAAAAGCGGAATAAAAAGCTAATGAACAATTGAATTAAGATATAACTGACTATATGTGAAAAGCTGTTTACATACCTCTTCCCATATGATCAGTTGTTAAAACTTAAAATGTATACCAAGTCACACAATAAGGAAACCCCAGTGGAAAAAAGGTGTCATTTTAAGTAATTAAACTAACATCAGTGGAAATTACATTTCTGCTATCATCTACACAACCTAAGTACTGGAAGCCCTGTTTAAAACACAAATATTATCTTGCTACAGTACAAAGGAAGACAGAGAGCCCAGGAACAAAGATAGAGTTTGATTGATCACCAGACTCATTAGCTCATTCATTATTAAATACACTGACAACTATGTAATAAATAAAAATAGCAGCTTCAGTATAACTGAGAACTTAAACACTAACCTTGCACTTCTAAGTGCTTATTTAGAAACTAGTTTTTTTCCCATGTAGATGTGTTTAAGATCAGGATGCTGGCTGTCTTTCTGAACATTGTCTTCAAAAACCTCTTCTTGAGGTGTCCTGAGTCATTCTTCTAAGAACCATATGTTCCCTCCCCTTGGCATTTCTAACACTGTTGGACTAACCTTCACTTTAGACACCAGTTATGTTGATCCTGCAGGTTATAGTGTTGAACAGAATGCAAACTAGCACCTCCCTCCACTTTAATTCCTTTATAAATAATACAGTTATTAGGAAAGAGACTTGCTGCAGGTTGTTCTACTTGTCAAGAGTTACAGTAAAAGGAAAATCTTATTTGTGAAGGATATAGCACAGAGATGGGGAACCTGTGATGCTTCAGATGTTGTGGGACAAAATCACCCATCACCCTGACTATTGACCATGCTGGCTGGGGCTGATTGGAATTAGAGTTCAACAACAGCAGAAGGCCATAGGTTCCCCACTCCTTATATATCAAAAGGAAAGGTCAACTATGGCAGCAGTGATATAAAGAATGGGCACAAAGCATGGAAATAGATAAGATATAGTCAACTGAGAATGTAAAAATTTACATGAAACTCATGCATTGATAATACTCAGTACACATTAAACAAAGCCACTGGATTTAGGATGAACACAAGTTGTTACAAGTTCTTATATGGAGAGCCTCCACCTTTTTAAAAAAAGTAATATGCAAATCCAAAGGTCTGATAATATAAACTCACCACTTACACAAACTTTCCCCAACCTGGTGCCATTCTGATGCGTTGGACTACAACTCCCAACATCTCTCAGCTATGCTGGCTGCTACTGGGAGTTGTAGTCCAACACGTTTGGATGGCACCAGGTTGATGAAGGCAATTCATTCCAGACTACAACTCATTCCAAAATAAAGTTAGAGTTAGCCACTAAGGTGTTGGAGCCCAGGTGTTACCAAAGTACACACTGTTTGGTGGCAAAAGCCACTGAGTGTAGTGGTGGGGGATGGAAAGAGTAAACAGGAGGCAAATGCTCTTTCCTGTGGGGAGATGAATCAACAAAGGAAAGGAAATGTGGTTTTTAACAGTAAGAAGGGGAAACCAGATCAGGAAAGAGACCTTGTTACAGATGGTGTGGATGGGTGGGTCATGTAGAAGATGGACTCCTCCCAGCAAGGCCAATATATTGGAAAAGAAAGCAAGCCAGGAAATGGGGGTAGCTGTGTGAGAGGCATTCAGTTGGGAAGCAGGGAAGATGGAGTAGTTTTGAGCAAACAGCTGGATTTGGTATTTTAAAAAATGGGGGATCTACCATTGTTCGTTTGTTTCTTCTTCCCAGCAACCCTTAGGAGGGTCCCAGGTGTAAAGTTGAAGACATCTCAGTACCCGGTAGAGTCGAAGTTGAATGCCTGCAGCCTCTTCCCACTTTCCAGCTTAAGACTGTAACCAACTGCAGACTCCTTTCTCCCTCCTCACACACACCCTTTATCTTTGTTTGCCATCCCGCCTGAGGACTAGCCCTGAAGAACTCCAAAGCTTGCAAAGCACGTTGCGACCTTTGAGATAGCCATAATATTACACTAATTTGGATTTTAACGTATTTCTCTCTGGGCAAGGCTACGCGAATGAAGCAGTTTGCCCAGGGCGGCTGTATAACGAAGGGTGGCTGGGTGGGTCAGAAACGGGAGAGAGAGAGAGCCAGTGGACGGTTGGAGGCCAAGAGCGACGAAGGAAATGGTCACGGCGGAGACCGCGAGTTCGCTGTGGGGATGCGGGGGGAGAACCTGCGGGCAGCGGAGGCTGCGCTGTGCGAGGACTTTCCTCTCCCCCTTCCTGAGGGGCAGAGGAGTCGAAGAAGGGCGGGGTTTTCTCCTCCCTCTTGCCGGTTACTCACAGCTTCAGGTTCTCGTAGGCTCCTGCTGCTGCCGCCATGGCCTCCTCCGCCGCCGCCTGCTATTGCTGCTGCTAAGTGCCGCCCGGCTCCGGCTTTGCGTCCAGAACTCTTCCGTCACCTCCTCCACCTCACCTGACGGCCGCGCTCGGGCCCTCAAGACGGAACCCCGCTTGGGACAAACCTAGTCAGAAAGCATTTTGGGCACCGCGACGAACTGAGCAGTGACAAGGGGAGCTGGGATTGGTGGAGCCTCACCACGCCAACCCGTACTCGAATCGAAAGAGGGTGGGGGGGAGGGTGTGAGTGGGCGGGAATCAGGATTGTGACGCTAGGCTCGAGCTCCAGGCAACGCCGAAGAGAAGCTAGCCTGGGATTGGCCGGGAGCCTTATTGTCACTCCGCCTCTTAGAAATAGAATGGCTCTGACTAGTGAGCGGAGTGAAAGAGTTCGAAGTCTTAATTGGTTGGTTTTGTCAAGGACTCCCGCCCATCGCTCCGCCCCATTAGGTTCACAGCCTTTAGAAGGGCAGCAGGCGGAATTTAGAATATAGGGGAAGAAACCATTTTAAGAAGCAGGGCCAGTGGCGCAATGGATAACGCGTCTGACTACGGATCAGAAGATTCTAGGTTCGACTCCTGGCTGGCTCGGCTCTCATTTTTATTTTTTTAAATTAAACCTCTCCTTGATTCATTAAGATTGACTTTCAGTAGTTCTTCGAATTGTGTGGTTGCACTATTCCTATTATTATAGGCAAGGACTTATCTTATTCCACTTACAAGTAGATGAACTTGCCAGGTGCTGTTTCTACATCTTGCATTGCTTCACCAAGAATTCCACTGTCATTGTATATTGTTTTATGTCTGGAAAAAAGCTTGTCTTCTCCCTATTTCTGCTTTTGCTGTTTTATCAATGAAACTTCATCACTGGTATTTATTTATTCATGATGTTTCTATACCGCCCAATAGCCGGAGCTCTCTGGGCAGTTCACAAAAATTAAAAACATTCAAAGTATAAAACAATAGTATAAAACCATAATATAAAATGGTGCTAAAAATGGGATACCAAAACTCTAATCCAACATATAGCTTTTGCCCAATGGTGTAGGGTTTGAAATAGGAATCATTTCATACTGCTTACCCATGTGAATTTATGAGCCTGCTGCAATCCATAAATTACTCAAGACAATGTATTTACTATATTTAGACCAGATTAGTCTGTAGATAGGAATAAAGTACTAATTTGCTGGTTTAACTTGCAAACGTGGGTTGTTTTTCAGAAGCTCATTGTGATTAATTGTGGAACTCCTGATGTATATTCTCTCCAAAAAGATCACAATTTATTGTTAATGACTATGGGGGAGGGCAATGCATTTCTGTTTGATGATTGATGGACTGTCCTTAAAGACCCCTATAAAAAGATTTGGGGCATTTTAAAGGCTGGCACTGACATTTATTGCAGCAGAAGCTTTTGCGGACCACAGTTAATCAGTTAGACAGTTAATCTGTGTCATGTTTAGACAGAAAAAGTCCTACAATAGTGTGGCTGGCTGGGGAATGCTGGGAGTTGTAGGACTTTTTTCTGTCTAAACATGCATAGGGTGGCAGCTTTAGGCTTGAATGTGGTCAAGACTCGGTTGTTTTTGCTGCTACAGACCCATCGTGGCTAAAAGTAAAGGTCAGTGTCTCTAAACAACCACTCAGTTGCTGTGGTGGGAATCAGTAGTGTACCATTAAAATGTTCTTACTTAGAAAGCTGTAGTTCCTAAATATCAGTTTATAATCAACAAATCACCTTTAGATTTCAGAATAATTCTATGTTAGACTTGCTTTGGATCTGACACAAAGGGCATCATTTCTCTGCTGGGGTGCTGGACTGCGTAGGCCCAGGCCTTTCTTTGTGTCAGAATGGGGCACTCCGAGTGTTTGTTGAGGGGTTCCACACTTCATGAGTACTGTTGTTGCTTACTGACTTGGATCCATCACATCTGATTGTGTCAGGCCTATAGAGCCAGATCTACACCAGCCTGTACCATTAAAGTGCTTATGAAATGTTGCTGAAAGACAAGAGGGCAGCATTCTGTATGAGATAACAACTTTCCTGGTCAGTGTAATTCTAAAATGAGAGAAATGGGACAATCAATATTCAGGTATGAGCAATGAACAGAAACTCAATTTTTGCTGGTTGTTGCCCATCATTGCTTTCCCAATGTAGAAGTCTTGGCACTGCAGCCATTATGGCCAGCTTTGCAGTGATTTGCACCTATAGTGTGTCAGGGTTTCACAAATACATTGAGATAGTTCTTACATTCCACTCTGTTCACCTGGGACCGTAGCTAGACCTAAGGTTTATCCCAGGATCATCCCAGGTTCATCCCTGCCTGAGTGCTGGATGCCCTGTGATGCAGTTAAATGAACGGGGGTTTCTACACTACTGCTTTAAAGCGCTTTATAACAGTTTTGACAACTGTTGGGGCCCAGGACACACTGCATATACAGGTTTCAAAACGTTTTCAAAGCGCTTCAAAGCACTTTAAAAGCAGTAGTGTAGATCCCCCCAAATTTGACCCCAGAACAATCCTGGAATAAACCTTAGGTCTAGCTACGGCCTTAGTTTTAACTCAACATGAGGCCTGATTTATTGCAAATCTGGTGTCATTGATAAAATATCTATCAGCACTTCTCCATTTACCCCTGTAACATATAACTTTAAACATAGAATTATAGAGTTGGACAGGACCTCAAAATTCATCCAGTCCAACCCCTGCTCAACGTGGGCTCTGCACTGCAAGATGCAGCTATAGCATCCCTGACAATTCCCAAACAGCCTCTGCTTAAATACCTTCAGTGAAGGAGAACCTACCACCTTCCGAGGCAATCTATTCCACTGATGAATAGCCCACGGTTAGGACGTTTCTCCTAATATTTACATGAAATCTGCTTCCCTGCATTTTCCACTCATTGGCTCTAGTCCTGCCTGCTGGAGCCACAGAGAGCAGGTCTTCTCCATCTTCTGTATGATAGCCTTTCAGATATTTGAAGACTACTATCATATCTAAGCCTTACTCTTCTCAAGGTTAAGCATACTCAGCTCTTTCAAGTGTTCCACATAAGATCTGGTTTCCTGCCCTCTCACCATCCTGGTTGCTCCTCTCTGGAAATGCTCTAACTTGTCAGTCTGCTTCTTGAATGGGGTGCCCAGAACTAGACACAGCAATCCAAATGCAACCTGACTAATGCAGAATAGAGCAGAGCGATTAGTTCCATTGATTAGGACACTATGCTTCTGTTAATGCAACCCAAGATTGCATTAGCTTTCTTAGCTGTGGAATTGTATTGCTGGCTCATATTCAGCTTGTGATCCACTGAGATACCCACATCTGTTTTACATGTATTGCTGCCAATTCTGGTCCCCAATATTCTATACTTCTGTCTTTGATTATTTTTAATTTCTGTAGGTAGATGCAAGATATTACCTTTATCTCTGTTGAATCTCCTGTTAGAAAGAAAACAGTCTGATGACAGATGCTGTGACTAGGAAAGGCATGATCATCATTTGGATATCCCCAGAATGGATTGTCCTGTTTTGTGTGTGTGTGTGTGTGTGTGTGTGTGTGTGTGTGTTGGTATATGGTATGGCAGCCATATTCTTTGTTGTTATCAGTTTGTTAGATTTATGTCCATTTTTCGATTCAATACAAACAATAAACACTTCCCCATTTCTGCCTCCTCCTTCTCCATTCCCTTTTCAGGTTTCCTCCTCCCTTCTTCATATTCAGCAGTTTCTGCAGCTGAAACTCTCCCCATGGCCTGAGTTCGATCCCAGCGGAAGCTGGTTTCAGGCAGCTGGCTCCGGTTGACTCAGCCTTCCATCCTCCCGAGGTCAGTAAAATGAGTACCCAGCTAGCTGGGGGAAAGGGAATAACGGCCGGGAAGGCAACAGCAAACCACCCCGCTATAAGGCCTGCCAAGAAAACGTCAGCGAAAGCTGGCGTCCCTCCAAGAGTCAGTAATGACTCAGTGCTTGCACTAGAGGTTCCTTTCCTTTCCTTAAAGCCTAAAGGTTTTTAATAAAATCATTAAACAAAAGATAAATAGTGAGTGACATAGGTGCGCAGCCAAATTCTAGAGCTCTCTTCCCCTGTTCTAGTTATGGGAGACTTTTGAAATGTCTGTCTAGAAATCCTGCCCAAAATGTCCGCAATCTCCCCCAAATCACCCGAGGCAACTGGACTGGAATAGGGACTTCCCAAACGAAGAGCGAGAGAAGAGAAGCTGGTGATGGGTGGCAGATCATCACCTTCTCTTCCCATGAGAGACACCCAGTCTATTTTCCCGTGGGAGTACCTTAGCCCAGCCTTCCCCAACCCGGTGCCCTTCGGATGCCATGCTGGCTGGGGATAATGGGACTTCCACTCCCAACTTAGCTGGAGGGAACCAGGTTGAGGAAGGAGCCGCTTGGCCCCTCTCTCCCTTTCCCATTTGCGCAGAGTCTTCCTCTCCTGCGGGAGGCGCTCACTTTCAATCGCCGTCTCTTTTTACTCTTCACTTCCGGAACGAAAGAGCAAGAGGGGGCGGTGCTTCCGGTCATTCATCGCGCGCACCTTCAGAAGCGCTAGTTGCTTCTCTTAGCGAGTAACGGAAGCGGCCTGGTCTTTGGCTGCTGCACCACGCTCAATTTTTGTTCTCCCTTCTTCGCCGTTGGCGGTCTCAGTTTCAGCCCATTAGAGCCGTGCCTGCCGCTTTGTCGCCATGAAGCTCGTGAGGTAAGCCGTGAGCGTGCCATGGAGGGCGCAAGCGAAAACACGCGGATCCGAAAACACGCGGGCTCGGCCGGGGCTCCTGGCTCGCGGGCTCCTCCCTCGCTCGGCCTTGCGCTCCTCCCATGTCAGCGCGTGCGGCGCTCTTGAAGGCGTTACTTCCACCCCCACCCCGGCCTCTCGGCCGCCCGACCGTTGGCCCGGCCTGGGTCTCGAGGCTGGCAAAGAGCTTCCTTCCGAGCCCGCCGCCCTGGGTCGCCCCTCCTCAAAACGAGCCCATCAGCCCTTTTCCCGCCTCTGGGCCTGTTCGTTAGAGATGAGGAGATTCGAGGAAGTGGGGCCTCGAAGGGGAAAGTTAGCTTGGTGACTTACTTCAGAGCCAGGACCCACGTTTAATCTGAGCTGTAAAGCGGGTGCTAAAAACCCACCTTTCGTTACGTGCATCTGTTCGTTTCTTTAGGGTGAGCATAGGCAAAGGAAGGTTGCAGATGTAAGTGGTCATGCAGAGACAGGAAAGCTTCCCCCCGCGTCCCAAATGCTACCTTCTACGTAAATAATAAGATAAAAGCACCTGGCTTTTTTTTGCATCTGGTCCCTTTCCTTTCCTTTCTTCCACTTAAATTCTTCTTAGAAAGAGCTCACAAATCTACAAAATAATGGTGGTGGCCCACCTTGGGACAGAGCATGACACTCTTCTAGATTCTGACCCCTTTGTTGAAGACAAAGCTCCAGTGTAGGGGTAGGCAATAGGTGTCCCCAGATGTTTTGGACCACAATTCCCATAATCCTTGGCTATTGGCTTTGATGAACTGGAATTTATGGGAAATGTAGTCCAGAATATCTGGAGAACATCAGGGTGCTTGACCCCACTCTAGTGGAAAGTCTGTTTCTATTAATACTAGCATTGCTCATGTTTGCCAGTGCTAATTCATGTACATGTATACACCTCTTAGAGATGTAAAGACCCAGAAAAAAACATTTTTTGTAGGAAATGGGGGTTCTTTCCCCCCTGCAGGTTTAGGGGGTGGGTGGGAGGACTGGGTATGCTTCTGATTTTTTTCTGGGATTTCCCTATTTCTTTCCCCAAGCCTTGTCATCTCTTAAGCTTACTATGAACATGGGTATTAAAGCAGGGCCTCTGAGGACCTGATATATCCCGTTGAGAAGAGGACACTCTCTCTCATGGTTGAGTGATAAACATTGCCTAGTGCCCTGTTTTCCACATCCAAGCTGCTCTAGCCACTGCATTCATTCTAATTCCAGCACTCTCATTTGTTATGAACAACCCATTGGAGAGGACTGGACTAATATGACTATTCAAAGCAAGTGTTTTGTTTTGCTTTTTTCAAATAATACTTTTAACAAATGAGGTTCTGGACAGTGCTGCTCATTCAGTGTTGCTCATTCAAATCATTTGAATTTTGTGTGTAGAAGTTCTGTGAGCAATCGTTCCATGAGGGTTTTCCCAGCCTGAAAACCTTCACATGCTGATTTCCACCTGTTATGAGAAGCAATAACCTTAATTTTGCCAGAAGTGGAAGACGTTTTAAAGAATCCAGTCACTTGCCAAGGAGGTTTTGAGATTAGGCATCCCACTTATTCCAATTTAAATATATGCCTGTGTCTTTTTTCATTTCCCCACAAATTCTTGTTCCAGGAGTCTAGATTTTGCAGCTCTCCTAATAATGAGCACCCAGATAAGTGAACTAACGAGATGTTTCTTCAGGAATAAATATAGGTGCTGTGTCCTCATGGACTTCCACCATCCAGTGTCTTCCTTTTTTCAACACAGGACTCCTTTCTATTTAGAATTCAGTGGATTGGAGAATCATTAATCACCATAGAAAGTTCCTGCTGGTAATAAGAAGAGTTGCTTGCCTACAGTTAAATGGTACATTAGTGTCATGGGTCCCCTTCCCTCCCACATTCACACTTGCTGCCAAACTGACATGGGACACCCAATCAGTGACACTTCTTTTATTCGAGGAAATCCCAAGATAACATGCAGTTAAAATACTACTCACTACAATAACAACATCTCAAAGGTTTCAAAAAGCAGTTCCAAACCCGACCAAGGGAGGGGAGAGATTCCTGATCTGATCCTTCAGGCAATCACAATGGGGAATTCTTGAAAGGCTGAGCCAACCACGCCTATGGAGCTAGTCCAAATGTGGATCATTCGTTAGTAACTCAGGGAACATGGCCACAGCCTAAACAAGATCACAGGGGAGGTAAAAATCTCAGGCACAAGAAATCCCGTGTGTCTGCTTTAGCAGAGGGAACTCCCCACCACCTGAGTCTGCAGAGAAAAAGTCCAACAATAAAGATCAACTCCATTCTGCCCTTACACTGAGTGGTTGATGAACAAACACACATAGTCCACAACAAACAAGAGTTGAAGTCTATGAAAAGCTTCACAGCGCTTTTCATGGCACAGTCCTTAGTAATCCAAAGTCCAAATAGAAGAGAGTCCATGTGCAGAGTGCTTTTAAAGTCAGTGATGGATCCAAACAGGTAGAGATTTCAGGCCATGAGTCGAAAGATTATTCTTGCAAAGGCTCCTTGCCTTTGCTCCAGCTTATAAAGGGAGATGTGGGCCTGTTCAAAAACACTTGACAGACTGAGGCTTTGGCACATAAGACATGCCCCTGTTCAAACAGGGCATCACTGCTCAGCCCACCAAGATGACGCTCCAATCTTAGTGACTCCTTCAATAAGCCCCCTCCCTACCTTTCTAAGCACTCTACCGGTTTCCTACAGAAGTCTTACAGCCCCAAAGCCAAGGGAGGAGGACAACAAAACTACTCCCTTCTCTACTTCCCCTGAGGACCCTGACATAGATAAGCCCACTCAGGTTCTGACATTCCAAACTAGTTCTAATTAAATCTACCTGCAAGTCCTCCTGGCCTTGCAGCACCCCTATACCTGACATCAAGCCAGTAGGATGGTGTAGATATAAACTGTTCTTTACCATTTTGGTTCATGGAGATCTTTGCTTGTTACAATAATCTCAGCCCCTATTAGTACCAGTATGGTGAAATATTGTATTCTGTTTCAATTATAAACTGCAGGTTTCTTATGAAACTTAGTCATGAAACTGTGACCATTGAACTGAAGAATGGGACCCAAGTTCATGGAACCATCACAGGTATGATATTCAAGATATCTAAAATGTTTTTAACTATATTTTAGGCAGCCACTCTGTCTTGATATAAATGTTAGTTTTGTAATTTGTTAAAACTGGACATTTGGTAAAATATTCGTTACATGAAAAGAGAAATTATTATTAGCCTTGTATATTCCCACCTTTCACACAAAAATATCAGGTGCATACATGTGGCTGTTCAGTTTTATTTCCACAGTGAAATAAAACTGTAATAGGTTGCTGTGAGAAAGCTTATCTAAGGCCACCTTACTGAGCTTCATAGCACAGGAGGGATATGAATCTGGGTTTTTCTTAATGTAACCCAGTGCTCTAATCAGTATATCACACTGGTTCTCAGAATATCCACTTTCTCTGCCTTAGCACTTGCTCAGTTAACATTTAATAGAACTAAGTTCTAGATTAATTTTTCACAAAATCTTTCATTGTTGGGGTAAGAAAAAGGCAGTCAGTTGTGGCTTATGTAAACCATCATACATTTAATGCAGCTTATCTATGTTTCTGTCTGGATTTGTGTACTTCTTTATACCTATGCTTCTCCAGCCAGAATAAGGTTGTGGTAGAAATGCTTTGAATTTTGAGAGCATAGGATGTATATCTAGGTGACGGAGGAGGGGAGACTGCTGTACTGTGTGCACAGGACATGTGATTGAGATCATGGGGAGGCTGCATTCTGTCCTCGGACCCAAGGGTCTGAGCTCCCACACCTTCACAGCTGGTGCGGAGAGTACCGTGCTGGCTGCCCCTCTGAACTCACAACAGCAACCTTGGAGAGAGGGAAAGGGGGCATGCTGGTGGGTGGGACAGTGTACAGCATATCACCAGGCCTCCCCAGGCCCCTTCCCAACACCTCAGCTAGATGGGCAAAAATACAGAGCAGGAGGAGTATGGAAGTGAAGATGGCCTCCACCGCACCTCCCTCTGTGCTTTGGATGGCTGTAACACTCCGTTTTTGGAGGCTTGCAGCCCATCCACATAGGACTGCGCCATAAAGGAACTTGGTGGTAGTGGTGCTTAAGCAATTTAAAGAAAAGTCTAAAGAAACTTAACTTGTATGTATTTGTCCTGCTTTTGGGTAGCAGCACTTCTTTGTGGTAGTATATAAACTATGATTGAACATGTATGAATCCCATCTTTTCCTTCTTGCAGTAAGGAGTTTCAGCTCTCCTAGATGGTATAGGAAATGTAGTTATGTAGTATTATGACGCTCAGTTTGGAAGTGATATGTAAATGGTAATTCCAGCCTCAACAGCCCATATGTATAGATCAAAACAGAGAGACAGGTAAGAAATAAATTTATTATTATTCTTCTTTATTTTCCAGGAGTTGATGTCAGTATGAATACACATCTTAAAGCTGTAAAGATGACTCTGAAGAACAGAGAACCTGTCCAGTTGGAGACTTTGAGTATTCGAGGGAATAATATTAGGTATTTCATTCTACCAGACAGCTTGCCCCTGGATACTCTACTGGTGGACGTTGAACCAAAAGTCAAATCCAAGAAAAGGGAGGCAGGTTAGTGTCTTGAATTTGTCCCCTATGATCATGCTTATTAGCAGTATAAATTCTTAGGCTTCTAGCAGCTTATGTTTTTTATTGTTTGTTTGCTGTTAACAAAAGGGTTTCCCCCGCTTTGTTTTCACTTTGAAGAAAGTAATGTTTAGAGTGCTGTCTGTTCACTATTTTTCTCAGTTGGACATTTTATGTGATTTTTCTCAGTTTCTGTATGTGATCCCTTACAAAATCATTTCCCCCTGCTGCTTGTTTCTTTAAAGCTGAAGCCTTTTTTTTTTTTTTTTTTTTTTAGAAAATAACTTTTGTAGTTCTTTTGTTAGCAGATTAGCCATCAGGCCAGCACTGAATATAAGAGCTACAAGTCATTTATCCTTTCATTTCCAAAGCAGGTCTCCATTTCTTGCTGTCTAATGTCATTTTCTTCAATTCTGAAAACAGTGCTATAATACCCGAATAGTTTAGTGTTTCTCACAGCAGATAAGTGACTTTTAATGCTTTTCATTTGTAGAACCACTTAAATTCTCCACTGCTCTTCACATGCCACTGCCTTCTCAAACTTCTTAACACTTAAATTTTTATCATGTTTTCAAAATATCGAACAAGTATTTTGTAGTTAAGATGCCATAAGAACAGTCTTGTTTAGTTAATACCCCAAATGAACAGACTTACAATTTTTGTGGCATACAAAAACTGAATATGTGCAAAGAACTAGTAGTTTTCTTTCATGTCAATTTTTTCTAGTGGCTGTATGGGGAGGGATTGCAAGTAAGGAATGAGAGAATACTCATGTTAAACTGTATGGTTGTCAATATCAATATCTTTCACATTACCTTATGTGAACCGCCCAGAGAGCTTCGGCTATGGAGCAGTATACAAATGCAAATAATAATAATAATAATATGATGATGATGATGATGATGATGATGATGATGATGATACATTTCTGGGAATCTGCTAGCTCTTTTTTTTAATCCATTACTGCCATTTCACAGAATCTGAAATGTCTGTTGTTAGATCAACGGTTGGTTTAATGTGTTTGCAACAGTGCAGCTCTGATTATTATTTTTCTCCTCAGTTAAGCTTTTAGGGAAGGAGTGTAATTTCTCAGTTGTAGACAAGATTCTTAAAAGATCAGTGTGTCCTTGTTTTGCTTTTTAAGGAACTTCTTAATTAAACAATGGGACCTGTTGGAAATTAAGCTGTTGTGGAATCTGTCATTCTACCCAACAGGAGATTTGGAATTTTCAGTCTTTATATCTACTTAGCATTTTTTTTAGCTTTGACATGCACAGCCTCCAGCAGTAATAACTTGTTTACTTGTGTGATGAAGCTCACAGCACTAATATTTCCCCCCAGTTCTTTAATATAGGGTTTTTATCCAAAGCAGGGAATAGAACAGTGGACATAAACCATTTAGCAATCAATTTAATGTAGAAAACTTCCTTTGCTAAAATGTTTTCGTGGTGCTGTCTGTAGTGTAAATGTAGTTTAAAAGTGAAGATAAAACATATAAATGAAGTTTTAGTTTGAAAATACTGGATGTAGAATTTGGTAGAACCCTCACATTTCACTCTCTGTTTTTATGAAAAGGAAGTTTTCTCTTTTTGTGTTCAGTTGCAGGAAGAGGACGCGGCAGAGGACGTGGCAGAGGAAGAGGACGCGGCAGAGGAAGAGGAGGTCCAAGGCGATAATTTCTTTATAGCTGCTAAAAAAATGCAAGGAAATGCGAGCTATTTTTTGTACAGGTTTTCTTTAGTGACAATTTTTAATAAACAAGTACGGAAAATGCCTTGTCAATTAAGTTCAAGTTACGTACTTGCACATGCATCTCATGGAAACTCTTTGATTAAACGTGGGTTTGTTGCCTTTAGTAGTAACCAGCCAAAACTTGGAATTTCTTAAGTCAGAATTCCCCAGTATTGTGGAGTTTGCTTCTTCTTGTGTTGTTTCTCTTCTGTCATATCTTCTATTGTAACTTAAAGGACTTCACATTGCTTCCTTTGTGTGTGTGCATTAATACATATTGGACCAGTTTGGACATCACAGTAAGCTGGAATTTTTACCTAAAGAATTCTGGCTGCTGCACAATTGCTCCCACTCAGCTCCTCCTCTCAGCAGGAGTGGCTAAACATCTAGGGAAACACTGCTAGCGATTTGTCTAGTGTTAGGTCCGAAGTGGGATCTCTGGTTTGTTGCTCTCCCAAAAATGGGCAAGTGTGCTTGTGCATGTTGCTTGATTGCTCTTGCTTGGAGCGACTAAATAGACCAAGGAAACTCCATCCATGATTTGGTTAGCATTATATCGGAGCTGGGCTCTCCAGCGTGTTGCTCTCCTAATAAGCCAGAATCATAAGCCTGGGTTTGTTCTTGACTTATGATTCTAAGTCAAGAACAACCCCTAGCTTATGATTCTGGCTTCTTAGGAGAGCACCAAACTGGAGAGTCCAGCTCAGATATAATGCTAACCGTTCCTTGGTTTGTTTAGGCACTCCAAGCAAGAGCAATCAAGCAACATGCACACAAGCACACTTGCCCATTCACAGTAAGAATTCTGGATTACTGTGATATGTTAACTAGGCCGTTCAGTTTCAGTTAATATCAGAAGTACCTTTCTATGAAGTCTTGCATGGAAAATGAGTGCAGGATATACAGCTGCCTTGAAACATTCTAAAACTAAAACCAGCATTTTCATCCTTTAGTGTGAATTTCATTGGAAAGAGTTTGTTGTGGAAGCCTTATTAAATAGGTGGGATCATTGAAACGTGATACTAGAACCTTCTTGAATTTGAAATATTTTTACAGCTTCACTGATAAGATATGGTTAAGCAGTTGTAGCCCATTGTACTATTGCATCACCTGACAGCATTAGAAATCTAAGAGAATATCTGTTATTTAATTTTTTAAAAAAGCTTTTACTGTTTCAGAGATTAAAAAATTGGCAACACATAAAAAGAAGCCTACAAATGTTAGTATTTCCACATACAGGATTTTATGACTCAGATTTACGCTATTTGGAGGTAATGTTAAGAATATTGTACAGTAAGTCCAACATTTGCTAATGAGAACATTTATATGCATTATCTTGATACAACTAAAATCTTTACCTCCCTGGCTCATGACAGTTCCAGTGCATAACAATTGCCCAGACCCAGTCCCCTTTAAAGTATGTGAAGTACCTATAGAAAAAGGGGGGATATATGGAATCTGCTGTTTACTTCTGTTGGTAACTCAAAAATTGACAATGCTTTACTCAAGTTATCAAGGTTTATATGTAATGAGCTAATAGCTCCTAAAGAATTTCCTGGCATTTTCTAAAAGGTACATTCCATGTTCAGTGAAAATAACTTCCTTAGTCAAACTATGTATTATATATAGAAAAAAATATTTGCACACATTGCAACTTTCCTGAAGTGCAAGGCTTTCTTCCTGTACTTCAGATACAAAAGGAACACACTTCCGCTTAGGTGAAGATGGTTTAAAGCAGGCAGATGGAATTGAGCAATACGTATTTGTGTTTTTGTAAGCTCCCATTCTGTGTTCATATCTCTCAAAAGTGATCACACCATCTGCCACAGAACAGCTTTCTTGACTATGAGAATGGCCAAGAGAATATTTTTGTTTGATGGTAGCGAAGTTCTGCATGTCTTGTTAATTCTTGCAGGTTACTGTTGCTTTAGTCTTCAAAGTAGTATGTGGAAGTTGCAGCTATTGGTGAAGTTCAGAGTCCAGTTACTAATGTTTTGTTTTCTTTATTATAAAAGTTACTAGTGCACCTAGTGGTATACACATAGTGGATGCTGCTACGAGCAGCCCAATAACTGCTAGGGCACCACTAGGATAGTCCTTTGTAACCAGCTGCCCCTGCAAGAGAGAATATGAGAACGTAAAACAGCAAGCCTGTTAATGCAAATGAATCATGTCTTGTTTATTTGAAGGGGGGAGTTGAATGTTAGGCTTTGTGATAAAATACACTTATTGTAAAAGATCGTATTTACCCCCCTCAAAACCCCTTTTGTTTCTTTCATAGTGAGCATATGGAGGTATGAATTTTGAAATCTCTAAACCCAAATAGATAGCGTATGCTAGCCTTCCCCAACTGGGTTCCCTCCAGAGGTTTTGGACTTTATCTACCATCAGCTTCAGCTAGCATTTTGGAGGTCCTTTGTGCCAAACTGCTGTTTTTTTTTTATTTGGCCAGTTCTTTAAAGTGGCAGTGGTGCAAGTTGTTTCACATGCCTGAGCCTGGTTATCTTTCTACGTTGTAATAATAAAAGATGGAAACTGCTACAGTATGTATTTAAGGAGCTGAATAGTGTTGACTCTGGAAGAGTATGCATACACTTGGCTCACCTTCTAGCATCCAGAAACAGCTGTTATATTGTGTGTATAATTTCATACTTAGAGGATCTAATAGTTATTGAAAGTTAACAGGACTAAAACATGTTTCGACCTATTCTATTATAAAGGCTAGTTTTCTAATCTTGTTAATAATATCAAAAAGTATTTGAAAATTCTGAATGTCTAAAGATACACCTGCTGTTACCTGTTCTCCCACTCTTTTAAAATGCATAGTCTCACCTAATAGGACTAAAGGCAGCAATTGGGTTTTGTAATTATTATGAGCTGCAATTACCTACCCAGCTACCAATGGTTAAGTAAGCTATTTGCAATGAGTAAAATACCTCTGTTGCATCCCAGGCTTGGTATTGCAGTGTCCCTGTTCTGATGTAGTCCGTGAGGTAAAATATAAATAGGCTTACAATTAGCACAGGACTAGCGAAAGCCCACATAATTTTCCAATACCAACTTGGCTCATGCCCAATCATCACACCAAGGTCTTTCTGAAATCTGTCAAGGAAAGAAAATTCTTATTTTCTTATAAAGGTACAGATGGTATGGAAAGCAAGATGCTAGAATGTTGTCAAAGAAATGTAGAAATAACACTAAGGATTTCTAAAATCCTGGATTCTGAGATGCAGAAACAAGATACGAGATAGTGGATCAAAATAGTCATTATGACAATGTCATATGATAGAAAGGATGATCTTAAGTTCTTACCTTTTTAGCCCATACACATAACAAACCGCGATTGCTTCCACCAGTACAATAAGCAGCAGAGAGAGGGTAGCTGCATAGTCATTGAAGATATCAAACCAGTAGTTGCCAGCCTCCATGGTAAATACCAGGCCAATGATACAGTTGATAACACATACACCACCTACAAGAATAAAACAAGTTATTTCAGTCTGAGGTGAAAATAAGGCAGGGTTCAAAACATTTTATGTTGGCTTTACTTCAGTAGGATGTACTGCCAAAGTGAATGATCAACAGCCATGCTGACTTGAGGTGAGACTAGTATCTTGCACATACCAAAAAAGAGATCATACTAGCACTGAAACACATGTCAGTGTTAAGGAATGTGGCAATGCCTCATTTGGGACACTACAGATCCAGAGCAGCTGATGGGGGAAGGGCTGCCTGTCATGCAGCTATGTAATTTTAGACCCTGGTATTATGGGGGTCCCTGTGGTGCTGTTGTGAAGCACACATTTCTCTTCACTGCCCACCCCCACAACTGCTTCCCAACTGGAACCTCAAGCCCATGATAATATATTCTCATATACACATTATTTAAGCAAACTAGTTCAGCTAGGTAAATTTTAGACCCTGGACTTCGAGATCTTGGGTGGGTGGGGTTTAGATGGCCATATTGTGAAACACAATGTTTCTCTTACTTTCCATAACTGCCATCCCATGCTCTATAGCTGCTTCCACATTTCTGATATGCAGAGTATTTGTCAATCCTAATTTAAAACAACACACAGTGTACTGTTTTCCATTTTAAGCTCACTTAAATCATAGCGCCGTTGTTTACTTATGCTGCCTTCATAGTCTGCTACTCTGGGTGGTCATTTGGGGCTGAGGTCCCTGGGCTTTGGCCCCAAGGTTTAGCCCGAGTTGTATCACTGAGGACTGCATGTACACCCCCCGCCCCTACATACACACAGAGAGAGAGGAGTTCTGCATACACCACAGTGGGCATGTTGTTTAGTGCTGCGCTTCTGGATTGTGTCCAGAACTGCGTGTAAGTGGAGCAACTATGAATGGGACATTCTTCTCCCCTAGTATTGTCAATCTGCCTGTGGGCACTTCATTGCCCTTGCAGTGCACTGGGTGTATTGAGGAAATAATCAGATTCACCTGAGATAATCTCTCTGGGCACATGGGAGGAAAGGAACTTGCTGTCAGTCAAAGGCGTAAGGATAGCTGCAGTGTTCCCCAGCATGCTGCCTATTCCCAGCATCAGCAGCATAATAAAATACAGCACTGAGTATAGCTGTGAGACCTCCATGTTCTTAATTGCTTCAGAATACACAATGAATGCCAATCCAGTCCCTTGAACAGCCTGTCCACAAGGAAGAAAGGAAATACCAGAATTGTGGATAATTCACATTCTTGCACAAAAGAATAAGGGTTGAGGGGAGGGGGGATTATTTTCACAGACTAGCCAGTGCTTTTATAGTTGCAAACTGTATTTGAAGTAGAAGTATTAAGTAGTAGTTTAGTCTTGTATACTATCAGTATGACCACATCTTAACAAATCTTGATTTAGGCTGCACTTACAGTTCACGAGCCAGTGACAGCCCTATATAGCAGGGAGTTCCAGGCGTAGCTCTCATTGATTTCAAATGAACATCAGCCTGCTCTTATATGTGCCTAAACCTTGGGGTAACAGGACACATGTGGGTGAAAAGTAGTGGCAACTCCAGTCCATGGAATTCAGTTGTAATTAGGTATGTAACTATGCACTTCGTTACCACTGATTTCTATGGAACTCATGTTGCCACTAGTTTTTGCTGGATTATATCCAATATTGTTACAGGTGCCTCCAGATATGGGACTCGCAGGTGTCATGATCCTGTGGACATTGTGACATGTAAATTAACTTGAACTGCACAACCACTGATAAATGGCTGCTACAGCAGCCTATAGTTGTGGTAGCTCTAAGTACTTTCTCAAACTAGCCCCGGGTTGCCCTCAGGGCATAAAGCTTCAGTAAGCACCAACATTGTGAGTGCTAAACAAATTTTCAGAATATGCTTTACCAGAATCTCATTGACGTTCTTGAGAAATACTTAGGTTCTGCCTTTCTTCCACAGAACTCAAGAGAGCACACCTAGGTTCTTAAGAATGTATGGATTCTAATTTTTGCATTTGTACCTCAACTTTTGTCTAAGGAGCTGAAGACAGTATTCAAGGTTCTTTTCTCTGCCCCTTTTATCATCACAACAGTCCAGTTAGATAGGCTAGGCTGAAAGAGAGTGACTGGTCCAAGGTCTGCCAGTCACTGGGGATTTAACTGGGTGACTGGGGTTTAACCTGGGTCCTCCCCCCCCAGTCCAACACTAACAAGCTTCCCCCAACATGGTGCCCACCAGAGGTTTTGGACTACAACTCCCATCAACTTCAAACAACATGTCAAGGATAATGGCATTTCCAATCCAAAACATCTGAAGGGCACCATGCTGGGGAAAGCTGCACTATACTGTCTGGGTACTGAGGAGCCTCAGACGTGTTTAACTTGCTGCTTCATCATGGTTCTGACCATATCCTGGGTTCAAATTAAAAATAATAATCAGCAGACTGACGGGCTTTGTGCTGAGTCCATCTATTTTGAAAAGAAGCAGCTCACCGTATCTAATTCGGCTTCCAAGCTGCAGTTCTTAATCTGTGGCAACAGTTCTGTATATTCGCTGGGGTGAGCAGATGCTAGAAAACCTTTCATATCTTCAAGGTTTTCTATCGTTAATAATCCTTCTTCCAGGTCAAAATAATTGGTCAGCAGCAAGATCACCCTGTACGACAAAGTTAAATAAGATTCTTTCTGACAAGGTGTAATGTTTCCAAAGAGCAATTTCTATTACCAAGGGGGAAATGGATTTTAAAAAAATAAAAAATTAGAGCGCACTTCAAAAGGAAGATAAAACTAATTTGCAGATATTGCAGTGCCAGGGCAGACCAGATATTCCTGAAGTTGATTTTAATTACCAGTTTTAAAAGACAGGTACTGTATATTGTAAAGCAATTAACAGCTGCAGAGTGGATCAATGGCTAAGTAGGTGTCCAAATCATCAAAAGTGAACTTGTGAACGTTATGTTTAGAACATCCTTCCCCGACCTGGTGTCTTCTAGAGGTATTGGACTACAACTCCCAGCATTCCTGATTCTGAGAGTTGAAGTCCAATGCCCCTGGAGGGCAGCATGCTGAGGAAGGCTGGTTTAGAAGGAAGTTTCAAAACCATCCTCATGAGCTCTCAACTTGGGCCACTCACACACATTGCATTTGCAATGTGTGAAAGAAGAGGAAACTTTTGCCAGCCTTTTCTGACAGCACTGTTGTTACAACACTGACTCATCAGTGTAAGTGACAGCTCCTCTTCTGAATGGGATCATTCCACAGGAGCTCTTTCATCCCGTGCCAGAAAAGGCTCAAAAATCCAATGGTGTGAACCCATTTGCAAGAAAAGGTTCCACATGGATGTCCATCAGTGATACTTAAAAAATAAATAAATCTTGTAGTTTAAAAACAACAACAACAATGGGATGGAGTTGACTACAATGCATTTTCAGGTGCACAAGAAAAGACGGCATTTGGCTTGGAAGCCACACTTACTTGTTTATGCAGTTTTCATAATTGAAAGTTGCCTTAAAGCCATAAATGGAGAAAGTCACAATGCTGGCAAAGACCGAGGTGGCGCTGTTTATTAAGGAGACGATGATGGCGTGGCGCTCGCAGTTGTTGTTCGGCTCATTGTAACTGGCAAAAGCTATCAAGCTGCCAAAGCCAAGCCCAAGAGAGAAGAAGATCTGAGTCGCCGCGTTAATCCAAGTCTTGGGGTTTGCTAGTTGCTCTAGCTGCAAAGCAGAAAACCATGAGGCCAGATCGATGGTATAGCATTTAAAGACTTACATTCATCGTCTCAATGTGCCTGTAAGGCGGGTCATCACACATTCCCATTTCATGGATTATAGCCATACTATCACTGAAATTAGGCTGCTCCCAGGTGTCTGACCATGGTGGACACGAATCCTCTGTCCCAACTCCTGCCCTGCATGTATCATGCACATCTGATGTTACTATTCAATAATATTTCATATACACCAGCTCCGTAGAGCTTATTGCAATTAAACAAACACTCAATTTACCACTAATCCAACTGTATTTGCCCCTGGCACCAAGGAGATGTTATGGGTCACGTGATCACCATATAAGACCTTCTGTGTCAGCCTTCCCCAGCCTGGTACCCTCCAGATGTTTTGGAATTTGAAACCCATCATCTCCACTCAGCATGGCCAAAGTTCAGGAATGCTGGGAGGTGTATTCCAAAACATCTGGAAGGCACCAGTTTGGGGAAGACAGTTCTGTGTTCACTTATCTTTCAAGAGGATTATGTTACACAGTGTAACACCGGTATAAAGTGGATCTCATATATTTGAGCCATTTAAAAGGGTGAAAATAATTCTGAGATCCTGAAGAGTTTGTGTCAGAGACCAATAAGTAAAAGTGCTAAAATTCATCCAAAGCCCTACAGGTATTGCACTCATCCTACATGTGGTCTTTCCACAAGCAGCTGGTTTGAACAGAATGTGGATGAGATGGACCCTTGGTCTGATCCAGCACGGCTCTTAGGCATATTTTCTATATACGTATGTAGCTCTGGTGTATTCCTTCTTCCTCATCCATATTTGTAGTTCTGCTTTCACAATGAAGTGAATGGAGCAGTCTTTGTGGATGAGAGATCTCCATGGGTACACCAGAGCATCTGCAACTTCAGCTGCAGATAGCTAGATGGCACTGTTGCAAATTATTTAGTCTATGACTGTCTTTGGGTTCAGCTTAGATGATATTCATATCGTACTCCAACTCGTCACTGTTATGAAATTATTTACAAAGGACATGCTTCCGTTTCAATCAGCATTTGCCTAGCCATACGGCAATGGAGATACCTTTGGTGTAAACATATATGTCAGCCCATTTGCAGCTCCATGAAGTGTTAAGCCTCTGATTAAATATATGAGGAGGACTACATAGGGCAACGTAGCTGTCACATACACAACCTGCAAAAGAAAAACAAAGGACAACATTTATTAGATGTTGGGCAACACACTTAAATTTGAAACAGTATCTGTTTTTTAAAAATTCCAAGGAAATTCTCTGTTTTGAGGGTGGTTTTTAATTTTTGGTGAATCTGTGTGTCTATACTCAAATTTTGGTGACAGCTTTCAGACAATAAAAGAAAAGCCTCAAATTTCTGCTCTTGAACTTTCAGTATTGATTGGAAAGAACAGGTATGCAGTTTGCAGGTGCTTCAGGATTCTTCATTGCCATTAGAAGCCCAAGTGATTTCTGTCACACAGAGCGCCTTTTACCAACTTTGGTTTGTATGTCAACTGTGTCCATTCCTGGGTAGGGATAGCTTAACCACTGTGATCCATCCATTGGTAACCTCAAGTCTGGACTACTGTATTGCTCTCTATGTGGAGCTGCCCTTGGGGCTGGTTTGGAAGAATGCTGCCGGGACGCTGTTGAGTGAATTGCCTTGCTATTAGCACCTCACTCCTGTGCTGAAAGAAATGCACTGGCTACTAGTCTGCTATCGAGGTATTATTAATAATAAATAAAGTCCAAAGCAACTTGGCATCAGGTTACCTGAAATATCATCTCCCCCTATGTAGACCCACGGAGGCCTTGCTGTCTATGCTACATCCCGCTGAGACCCATCTGGCAGTAACATGCCTTCTCTGTGGTGGCACCTTGCCTCTGGAATGACCTCCCCTGTCCAATATGTCCAGGACCAACTATCATGTGCTTTGATAATCATTAAAAATGTATTTGTTTCCCTTGGCTTTTCCCAAACGTCAACTTACCTAAGGGCATAAGCCTCCTTTCAGAGGCTTCCGGGTATTCAGTGCACTGTCAGGCTGCTACCAGCAGGACGGGAGGAGCGAGGGAGGCAATTTTCACTTCAGTCCTCCTTTTACATTTTTCCCACTAGATGGGGCCTCTGAGCCTGCCTAGTGGGGTTGCATTGACGGGGGCAGGCCCAGGGCTGGAGAGGTCACAAGATACAATGTATCCCGGCCTGCCCTCCTTCTCCAGCCCACCCACTGGCATGTCCCCTTTTCCTCATAACACTGACCTTGGAAGAGGAGCTGCCCTGAAGCTTTCTGCAGTGGCTGGGAAGCGAGCAGGGTGGGTGGGTGAAGAGCCAAGTGGGGATTTCCATTTCCGGGAGCAAAGCTCCATTTATGACCTCAAAGGTGAAAATCCCCAGCACCCTTTGGACCCGTAGACGGTGTCAGGTGGTCATACGATTACACCTTAAATGCTAAGGTCCTGCAACTCCCAGCATTCCTCAGCCAGCTATACTGTGTCCTGTTTTGTAATATGCTGTGAACCACTTTGAGCTTTTAAAATGGGGAGCAATAAACACATCAATAAAATATTTTAAGCTCTATCTCTTCATAAGGGAGATGAATGAATGTATTCCTGACACTGATAGAAGGGGTGATTTGTTAGGTGCTCTGATATTCTAGATGTCATTGAAATGAAATTTGGGGGAGAAATTAAAGCACATTTCAAATTTGCACATGGAAACTGCTAATTTCAAAAGTTATATTTTACTTTTGGAAAATGTATCAGATGTTGAATTTATGATCAATTCCATGTCAGCTCTGCTCACCGCAGTCCAGAGATCCGGGTGTCAGACTTCCCTTTTCATTTTAAAGGAGGAAACATGTCAAACACATCCAATCCTTCGCATACATTTAGAAGAATCCTCAGTTAAAATGAAGGAGGGGTTCATTTGAATGGAGAAACTCCATTCACATAGTTCTCTCTCCGATAAACAGTTCCTAGAATAGAGTGTTTGTGTGTTTTTACCTAAACAACAGAACAGTGTTCTTTCTGTTAAGGAGAATTAAACTCAAACCGGTTTTAAAAGCTTTTCAAGTTGTTTCCATTCCTCTCCCCAGCCCTGTGCCTCACTTCATATTTGTTAAAGCTGATTTCCTCAAGCCCTGCACCAGTCAACTTCTTACCACGGCTGGCGTCAAGGGCAGGCCCACCACCCAGCAGGGCGCACAACCCAGCAGAGGCCTACTGACAAGAGCCTTCTGGTGTTGCTCCTCCTTTTCACCATGGCAACCGGTTCACCTCCCTTTCGCTCTGGCTCCAGAAAATGTGGGGGTGAGGAGGAGGAGGAGGAGCAGATGACACCGGCTGCTTGCTCACTGGCTCTCGGTCTGTCTGTCAAGCAAGCAAGCAGTAGCAATGATGAGAAAAGAGGATGAGGAGTGACAGCCGCTGATGACTATGGTTGTGAGATGGTAGAGTCACTGAGGGAGGGGGCCCTTTATTTATTTATTTATTTATTTATTTCCTGCCTTTTTTCTTCCAAGGAACCCAAGGCGGCATACATAATCCTCCTCCTCTCCATGTTATCCTCACAACAACAACCCTGTGAGAGTCTGTGACTGGCCCAAAGTCACCCAATGGGTTTCCATGGCCGAGTGGGGACTAGAACCAGGATCTCCCGACTCCCAGTGCAACACACTAGCCACTACACCATACCGGCTAAGGTGTTGGACTTGCTCCTTAGGCAAGGTATCTTACCTAAGGAGCCTCCGAAACCTGGAGTCAGCGCTGCTTCTTACCTTGCCTGTGTATTCTGTTCCTCTTAGAATACACAGATAGACTACCAGCCAAGCCAAGATGAGACAGGCTGCTTGCTCCCATTGGATGCTCCCACTCTCCTCAATGGACGGAGAAATATTGAGGGTCTTCCTGTACCAAAAGTACTGAGTCGATGTTGCCTTCTCACACTCTTCCACATAGTTGGTGTGGTTAATATTCAGTGGACAGTTTGCCCATGGCAAAGGATCCTTTGGAGGTGAAACAGACAGGAAGTACATTGATTTTCCGAAGTACCGTGACTCACATTCAAAATGGGGGAGACATCACACATTTCTACAGAAGACTTTTATCCCCACGCATTTACTGGGGTTTCTGCTTCCACATTCTTTGCAGGATTAAGATCAGCTCCTTTATATGTGTTTTCCAGGATTTTTCTTTCCACTAGATGTGGTGTAATGGAATTGCACAATCACACACTAAATATAACACCATTCAGAAAGCCATACACTTCCCTCGATCTAAAAACAACAACAACCCATGATAATGGTTGCAAAGCACAGGAGAGGCCCTGGAAGAGGATGACATTACGAAAAGGACCCACAAATACTGTGGGTGTGCACTGTGCAATCATGAGCACACAATAAAAGTCTCAGGTAAAAAGGTTCATTTTTCAGTGGTCCACATCCATATGTGATGACTTGAAGAGGGGTGCGTGTTAAGCCACAAATCCTTCCCTGCTCATTGAGCAATCTTCCTGTAATGCAATATTCCACTCTAAAGGAGCTTTCCAGATGGAGGACCCTAGCATTGGGTGCTTCTAGAGGAGGCTTTTAGCGCACCATCACCTTGCCTCATTCACAAAATTTTACCGGGGCTCCAGACAACATCTTTTACTCATATCCCTCCCATGTTTTCCCACTGCTTCTTCTGTCTTTTTTCTTACTGTAGAGAATCCATTAAGGGAAAGGGGGGGATGAGGATTGGTGCACAACAAGGCCTTCTGATAATTAATGCTAGGACCCCCCATCTCCAAGCACCCTCGGTGTAGCCCTTCTGTCTTTTCCACACTAACAGATTCTTTATGGAAAGAAAAAAAGGATGGAAGAAGCACTGGGGAAATACGGGAAGGTTATGAGCAGAAGGTGATGTCAGCTAGACCAGGGATGGAAAGAAAGTTCAGGTCTTTTGTACTTCAATTCCCAACCAGTGGTGAATTTTGAAGCCTGGGCGCTCATCATGACAGTCCCCAGAACTACACACCCCAAGAGGAGTCCAGAATTTCACACAGCTGTGTTGATCCATATCAACAACCCAGGCCAGGGCTTGTCTATACTCCCTATATACCCTGTCGTGGCTGCGCAGTTGCACCCTGTTGTTTAAATGATGCAGCCGTCAATTTGCAGCCACACTGGGCTTTTTCCTGCAAAACTGTGCTTTTCTTAAATGTTGTTTTACCACAACTTTTTCAATTGCTCCGATGTCACCACATTGTTTCTTTGCCTGTCAGTCGTGGCTTTGGTTCGGATCAAAAAAGTGGGCATTTCTAGGGGCAGGTCCCATTACAGGGTAAATGTAGGAATGCAGGGCGGGAGGAAGGGGGTGGGCTTGACAAGCCTAGGAATGGTCACTGTGGCAATGTTAAACTCCAAGGAATGAAAGTAAGGGCAGTTAAGATACATAATGCAGAAATGAAATGAACTGTATCAGGCTTTCAAACTTGCGCAGAATTGCCAGGGGAAAAGGTGTTTTCTGTGTTTTCTGGTATTTGCCCCCTATTCCCGCTGTCTGACATCAAAGTTGTGTATTTTCCAGCCCGCAAGCCCACGCTCACTCCTGCCATGTAACTTTATTGATTCCACTTTGCAGCAGTGATGCTGCAGGGAGTTGGGAGAATCAGCTAGCAAAGTGGCATTATGGAGATGCCCCCATGGTCCTAACAGTTATCTCCATCCAGAGCAGGTCTTTTGTATAGCTTATAGGTTTCATCATCATCATCATCATCATCATCATCATCATCATCATCATATTTATTACCTGCCTCTCCCTCTGGATCGAGGCGGGGAACAACACAGAATACAAAACACAATACAATTGCCCATTCAAGACCAAGCCAGCACCAAAATACTTTGTTTTAAAGCAGACTACTCCTCTGTCCGGTTGTTGTTTTCCTGTGCAATTTCCAAATGCTGAACCTAGTTCTCTTATGAGTGAAATGATACTAACTCTGGGGTTGTTTTCCTCCTCTCCTTGATTGCTCAACATCTTTTTTCTTCTAAACACAATGGGCATAATCCAAAATTATCGTGCATCTGAGAATTGAGTAGGAAGATATGTCTCCCTCCCCTCGCACCCAGCTTCTCCTGGAATCTGCAGGAGGTCACAGATAGATTTTCTGAAGGTGTTAATCGCAGACTCACTCCTAGAGGGAAGGGAAGGGGATAACTGTGTGCACTGCATCACTTTAAAGCATAATTTGACCTACCTGGAATGAATGGAAGAGGTACCAGAATGCCCAGGCATTGATAACGTTGTAGTACATAGAGAGGAAAAATGAAACGATAACACTGGCAACTCCTGAAAATAAAAACAAGGAGGGTTATGTCAAAGGGCATCAGCTGGTGACTGTATCTCCCTTTGGAATGAGTTGATCAATTAACTTCTGGGGAGCCTCCTCCCACACTGACCTCCCTATCTCCTCAGATGAACAGTTCCACCTAGACTCAAGGTAGAACTTGCAGTGTGTAGAGCAGGGCTTTTTTACAATTGCAGCTCCCTGTCTTCCCTTTATTGACAGTGTTCAAAGTGTGAGTGTCATTGCTTATGTAGCCAAAATGGCACCCACCCATGCACAAAAGAAAGGTATCAGCAGGCTTGGGGAAACGCTAAGGTTTGCAGAAGTTGAAAAAAATATTTAGGAAAAAACCTAAGAGGGCGGGGACCCAAACAACAGCGCAATGAACAGTGTGTGCTTAATGCATATGGAATTTCTGGATGACTGGTGGGGTGGGGGGGACGGAAAACCTGACAGTGAGTGGGACAGATTACATTGGTTGGAATCCTAAACAGGGACCCCATTCTTCACTGCAACATTTTGTTGCATGTCCCACTTGTGAAACGTATTAGACGCTGAAGTACTTCAGGCTCCAGCCCTGTCTACTTTTTGCCAACAAGCCAAATCATTTCTGTGAAATTGTACTGCTACTAGATGGATGACCTGAGATTGATTTTAAAGGCTGGTTTTAAGTGTTGTTTTGTTTAGTTTTCAGCCGTGATGCGACGTTTTCTGTTGCTTCAGGCATTTTATAAAGAGGTGACTCATAAGCTTATAAATAGAAAATAACTCACACCATCATTTCTGAGAAGCCGCTCCATATAACTCAGCAGATAGGCCCAGGGCCAACCAAGTGAGACTTCCACACTGAATAAGTTTTAGGGAATGATAAGGAGTCAAGTCTAGACAGAGAATAGCCATGCTTACTATACAGCAGGCATTTTAAGAGCTGTGTTAGCACAAAGGGCCAGTTTAATGCAGGGAAGAGTGTTAGGTTTGGACCAGGGCAAGGCTCTGAATAAGGAGGCAAATCCTAGTTCAAGCATGATTCCATTCCAGGGTTTCTCTTCTCCTTTTTGAACTGAACTCCTCACTGGTCCCTCGTCATCCATCCCATCTATGGGTTTGAACGGGATCACCTTCATCTCCCCAACCTGTGTCATACTATTGTAGTTTATTCCCACCCCAGCCTAGAACATGAACCTAGGGTGGCCACTTACATATCCTACAAAAAGATTTAGGCAACAGATTTGCATAAAATTCACACATGGTAATTTGTCAAACCAATTACAATAATTTAAATGGAAATACATCTCACCAAAGTGGGGAAGACTGACCAGGTGACCTGTGTACCTGCTCAGCCTGTGGTCCATGCGTTGATTATTGATGAGCAACTTCAAAGCCTCCTGAGCCCTCCCCTTCTCTTTAAACAACCCTTGAGATACAGGACACCTTTGAACAGATGGCTATCCTCTGACAGCCCTTTAAATAGAAGCATGTGCTCTGTAAAGTAGGACACATGGACACCCTAGTGTAATCACGCTGCTTCTCCCACACACAACAGGAGAGAGCAGCAACTGGACCTTTTTTGGGGGGGGGGTTTGTGGCGCACGTAAGGTCAGAAGGCGCGAGAGAGGCAGACAACGTCATGTGAGGGACCTCATAGAAATCCGTGAGTGCCCAGTAACGAGTGTGCAATAAAACGCTCATCGGATGGAGTTCTAAAGGTCTTCCAATAGCTATGTGAAATAAGAATAATTTTACAGGGGGATAGGAAAAATAGGTGCATAGATCAACAAGAACGCACCAACCCCGCAGAGGTAAGGACTTATTGCTCTCCATGCTCCGATGCTGCCTTGACGCATGCGCTGTCCCACTGCCAACTCCAGAAATAATAATGGCATCCCTTCCACAATTAACATGATTAAATATGGGATTAGGAATCCGCCTGCAAGAGAAAGAAAAGCATTTATTTAGCAATATAGTCGGTTTAGAAATTAGTTCACTTTTGATAGTGGATGTAAACTATACGGCAGTCTTAAGCAATCTTAAGTGGGCAGTAGGGAGTGATGAGGTGGATCATCTACTGCTTCCAAAGCCCTGACCAAGATTCATGCTGGCCCAGGCAGGGAGAGCATGCCTTTCCCCCCTGTTGCTGGCATTTAAAATTTTTGGCCCTCCTATTAGAACATAAGAAGACCCCTGCTAGATCAGACCAGAGGTACATCTAGTCCAGAATTCTGTTGACACAGTGGCCAACCAGATGCCTGTGAGAAACCCACAAAAAGAACATTAGTGCAACAGCACATTCGCACCCACACCCACTCATGCTCCCCAGCAACTGGTGTACATAGCCATACCATCAGGACTAGTAGCCATCAGCACTAGTAGCCATTGATAGCCTGGGTTCCCATGGGAGGGGAAATACCTACACCAGTTTGAGGTTGGTATAGCAGGGGGCCTGATGCTGTGTGACTTCACCTCCAGCTCCATTTGCTGATCTCTTTCCCAATTCTACATAGACGCTCACTAGGGATGCTTCCAGATGGGGCTTTTATTGTGCACTCACCCTGCCTTATTCTCAGGATTTTATAGGAGGCCCAGTCATCATTCTCCCCCATTGCAACCTTCCTACATTTTCCTTCCACTTCAGCCTTTTTCCTTAAAGAGAAAATCTGTGAAAGAATGAAAGATAGAATAGCTGTGCAATGCCTTTTTACTGGCAAATCTATGTCTTTTGTCCTCTGTTTCGGTGATACATTTCCTCTTTTTTGATGATGTGCAAGTGACCATCCCTATGCCCAACTGGAAGCATTCATTGCCTTATATTTGTCCTCTATCAAAAGCACACTCCTTCTCCTGGAGTGTGCCAAATTTGGAATGATCCAGACCTCAAATAGTGCTACTGGTCTTTTAATGTGCTGGCCAGTGCTATCAGATATCAGAACTGTCCATAATCGAAAGCACTGAAACCTTTTTGGGAGCTTGTCTCACAAATATTAGAGTGAATGAAAATCCTTCAGGGGAAACATTTCCTGTAGTCAGTGGTGTAGTGGTAAATTCTAAAGTGCAGGCAATCACCATAACTGTCCCCATAGCCACACCCCCAAGAAGAGTCCAAAAATACAGGCAGCTGTATTGATCCATATCAGCAAACCAGTTCTGGAAGTTTTCGAGCTCCATCACACCTGAACTTTTGCCCTTGTATTATCCCCCTCTGTTTACTTAGTGTTTGAAAGCCTTATGTTTCATTCATCTTCACACCTCTCCTCGGAATCGCTGTTTCCCCCCACCCCGCAGATCTCATTTGTACCTCCCCTTACAATCTATTGGTTGTTTGCAGGGACACTTTTCCCTGGCACGCTCCCTCCCTTTCAACAGCAATGCTGCCCACCCTCAGAACATTGGATTGAGTACGATGGGATAAAAATACACGTAGAGGACCGAGCGCATTGCTGGAAAAACTGTTCCTTCCCTGCACTTGGAAACCTCGCAAAGAGGGGGGAGGAAGAGGCGAGATCAGGGCAGATGACATGGACGGCATCATCTGAGTTCTTTGTATGCAACTCACCGTGACAGCGGGCTATAACGCTGGTGTGATGGAGCTCTTCAGCGCCACCAGGAGCAGGTCTTTGCTAATGGATTTTAATGGCCTATTCAGGACCAAGCCATCCTAAAACTTTGCATTACAACTGGGACAAGATACTGTTGCTAGGAAAAATACCTTCCCCACCCCATCCAGTCAGGGCCCAGCTTCAGCATCACAGTGGGCCTTGTAGGTTATAGCCAGGATTTGATTAGGATAGTCTGGAAGGGTTTGGGCCTGTTCAGCCTGTGAAATGTTCAGAATGTGTGTGAACTTCTCTCAGTCTATCAGTGTTCTCAGAGCAAAGCGGGTGGGTGGGTGGGTGAGTCACTCTATTCCCCACGTCCACCTGCTGAGTCTGCCTTGACAAAGAGGGAGGGTGGAAGCTCTCTGCGAGAACCTGACAAAGTGAGGTGGGTTTTGCAGAAGGGTCACGACACAGGCCTCACACACCAGGCCTTGTCACACACAAACCCTCCTCAAGCCAAGCGCCACCACTTGAACAACCTGAGGGTAGGGTAAAACACAATCTTTCCTTCATATGAGAGGGTAAAGGCTAGAATCTGAAAAGGTTTTACTGTGTATGTAATAAGCTGAAGGTTATATATAAGGTGTTTACGATAGTAACTGTAGCGCAGGTGATAAAGCCAAGCAGACACGTGGTTTGAGGTAACAAAACAAAATGTTTATTTTTCTTTAACAGATCTTAGTTACTTCAAATTCAAGTTAACCTGCTTAATCTACTAGTTTTAATAAAATCAGTAATCTTAAGTCTCTTAAAATCTTATCTCCTTTCACTCTCCACACCACTGACAATCCTAACTGACACCCCCACTCCCAACCAACCCCACCCCAAGCTCTAGACTCCCTCATTTATACTCTTCCCCACCTTCACAGCATCATCAGCCACACCCACTCAGTCCAACATTCTGCACTCACTAGATATACAAAGGCAGACACACCTAAGGGCACAGAACTGTGGGGTAATGCCACAGTCACCCAGATTGCATCGCTGGAGGGCTGAGCAGAGATGCCCTGTTTGGACAGGGGCATTGATGAAAGGCCAAAAGCCCTTGGCCCAGAGGAGGTATCTTACACTTTGGATGAAGTCCCTCTGCATGTGGATTTGTTTGGGCCTTTGCTAGAACTCTTGCCTTTGATTGCCTCAAAAGGATGACCTCAAGAATCATTCTAGTTCCTTGTGCTGTTTGTGGAGAATTATGTCTTTGATCGCCTGGGAAGGCTGATCCCAGGAATCATTCAGGTTACTGAGTCTTGTCCTTGATTGCCTGGGAAGGATAACTCTTTCCCCTGTAGTTTGTGCCTCAGAGCTTTCAGTGGGGAAACCTGTTGTGTGGATCTCTTTCAAGGTTGTAATTTTCACTGTCCTGCAATTACATCGGGCCTATAGCTACTGTCCAAACTGCTTCCATCCACACATTCAAAGAAATTGCATTGCTGTTCTGCACTTTCCTTCCTTAATGGAGTTTCCACATTAGGCAAAAAATCAAGAGAATCGCTCGGGAAACATGGGTGATTACAAATAGATGATGACATCATTATTATTATTATTATTATTATTATTATTATTATTAATTTATTTATATAGCACTAACAATGTACTTCTGGTCCCCACATGAAATGTGAGTGAATGAGCCATGCTGATTTCTCAATAAATGTTCATCTGAAAGAACCCAAGATCTATTAAGGAGGGAAAGATGGAATAGCTGCATGATTATGCTCTGATAACCTCTCGTTTGGATTACTGCAATGCGTTATACGTGGGGCTGCCTTTGAAAACGGACAGGAAGCTTCAGCTGGTACAAAACAGGGCAGCCCGTTTACTAACAGGGTCTGGCTGGCGAGATCACATTACGCCAGTCCTTTTACAACTTCATTGGCTGCCAGTCCAGGTCCAGGCCCGATTCAAAGTGCTGGTATTGACATTTAAAGCCCTAAACGGTTTGGGGCCAGGTTATTTGAAGGAATGCCTCCTCCCATATGTACCTGCCCGGACCTTAAGATCATCTACAGGGGCCCTTCTCCGTGAGCTCCTGCCAAAGGAAGTGAGGCAGGTGGCTACTAGGAGGAGGGCTTTCTCCGCTGTGGCACCCCGGTTGTGGAATGAGCTCCCCAGAGAGGTCCGCCTGGCGCCTACACTGTACTCCTTTCATTGCCAGCTGAAGACCTTTTTATTCTCTCAGTATTTTAACACTTAATTTTAACTTAAATTTAAATTTTACTGTTTTAACTCTGTATTTTAATTTTATATCAATTTTGCTGTGTGGTTTTTATCCTGGTTGTGCTTTTTATACTGTATTTTGTATTTGTGCTTTTAACCTGTTGGTTGTTTTATTATGGTTTTAATTTTTGTGAACCGCCCAGAGAGCTTTGGCTATTGGGCGGTATAAAAATGTAATAAATAAATAATAAATAAATAAATATTATTTTTATTGTCCGTGCTTGGAACTGCCAGTCTAGAACCATTCGAAGTGGGAGTTGGGGTATATTTAACATGTAGGATACTATTTAAAAGGAGTCCTTGCACTGAATGTATAATGTTCCCCCAGGTTTTCAGATCCCAAGTGCTTATATAAGTTACAGTGCAGTACATTGTGCCCATCTCATTGAGTTCAATGGAGCTTACTCTCAGGTAAGTGGGTACAGGTTTGCAGCCTAAATTGTGCAAGTTTATCAAAGGATTGTATTCCTCTTCCCTCTCTGTTTTTCCTTTTATACATTGGGTTGGAGCCACAGTCATCCTTAGAGTAGTCTAAAGTAAGTCCCATTGATTTCAATGGATCTACTCTAAGTATGTAAGTCTGGATCCAATCCAATGTCTATTAGAATGTAAGCCTATTGACAAGGACTGTTTGAGTTGGCAATACTAGAATCATTTTCTGTAAATAATTTTGTACTCTAGATGTGATTAAGGAGAGTCTTTCACACAGTTCAGACTCAGTGACTGTTAAAGGATAACTAATTGCTGTAAAAAGCATTAAAATATAACCAAGGGAAGAGAGAGAAGAGCAAGGATGTGTGGCACTTTGAAGTCAATACAGATACTTTGGAAGTTTAGACTTACTGAAATCAGTTGAACTTCCTTGTGAGCAAATATAATTAGGAATGAGCTGCAGGTGATTATTTTGTAGGCAAGAGCTGATTTAAGATGGCAAATTCTACCCTAAACCCCCCAAAAAGGAAATCTCCCCAAAGGATAGGCGAGATCTCCAACTCAGGTTTGTCTCAAGACATTTTGCTGCCTGAGGTGAAGGACAAGATGGAGCCTTCTCCATATTCCTCACATGAAAGCTTACCAGGGACCTGTTTTCATGGTGCCACTTTGCTGCTGCTTCCCCCTCAAATCCCGGGTATCGCTGCTGCAGGGCGAGGGCAGGAAATCCCCATGCCAGGAGGGAATGTGGGGTTTTCTGGCAGTTATCCAAGTACTAGAGCCCATTCCTGCTCTTTTCCCCAGCTTCAAGCAACCAATCACTAGTCGCCATCCACCCAACCATGAAGCTGAATGACCTTGAGTAAGTCGCTCGCTCTCATCCTAGCCTACCTCACAAGGTTACTATGAAGGTAAAATGAAGGAGACTAGAGACCATGTGTACATCCCTGAACTCCTTGGAGGATAAAATGTGGTAATTATTTTTTAAAAATTAAAATGTAATAAATATACTAAACAAATAAATAACTCCCAGGGATGGTGAGAAGAAACCATCTGTTGATTCCTGAACTTATCTCCCTACAAAGCTGTGGAATCAAGCTTTCAAACATTTCTCTTCTTCCTTTGAACCCCCTCCCAAAAACCCCACAGCCCACTCACATCTGAATTCGCTTGCTTTCAATGTGATATAGCAGCAACTTTTTTAAATGGTTTGGTGGTGCTCTCTTTCAGGTACATCTTGTTGTCCAGGAAATCTTTGAGAGGTATTTAGGCACACGTGCAGATTCTTATCTCAGCACCAAGATTTGGAAAACTTCGGCTGTGTGGACTACTGACCCACAAAGGTCCATTGATAAAGTGAAACCTCCCCCATCTGACAAACATCTTACCAAAGGCTGTTTCATCAATGATTGCCTGGTTAGACAAAGAATCTACACAGTCTAATTCTGTTTGGTTGAAATTCCAAAATAGACAGTTTCATTTTCTGAAGACTGGCCTTTTTAGAAGCTGTAAGGGCTGTTTTGCCCAAGGTGAATTTGCTATACTGCTAGCAGTGGTGAGCACAATGTTGCGGTGGGAAAACACACACATATCTATTTTACTGGGGAGGTGTGGTGTCATGAAATCCCAGTAGTTTTAGTGTAGGGTTGCCGGCTTCCATCCTCCCGAGGTCGGTAAAATGAGTACCCAGTTAGCTGGGGGAAAGGTAATAATGCTCTTCATTCTCTTTCTCATCAATGCTACCACTTGCTTGCTTGACAGGCAGAGATCCAGGGAGGAATTAAGCAGCAACATCTGCTCCTTCTTCTGACCACCACCACTGACTCGATCAGAGTGAGAGGCTGGTAAACAAGTAAATTGCAGTGATGAAGAACAGCAACTCCAGGAGTCACTGGTCAGTGGGTCCTGCTGGTACGTGGGCCCTTGGCAGGTGCCCAACCATGCCTGCCTTGACACTGGCCCTGGCTTCCTATGATAATCCGGGGTGCCGTAGGACACTTGACAAGAATAACACTTCAGGAGAACTAGGAGTAGAGTTTCAGCTAACCAAACTAGATTCTTGGAGAAGTCTTCCTTAGACAGGTGGAGTGCCATTGTTTGTGCCCCTTTCTATTTGAATGAATGTATTTGTTTCAGTGTGTGAGACTGTATCACTAGGTAGAACTAAGTGAGACACACAGGAAGTTAGATGGAAGAGGAAGTCAGGGACACAGACTTTGATTGAAGGAATACTCGCCCAATCAGGAGGTGACACAGCAGTCAGTGACTCAGCACTCTCAGGAGTCAGTCAGGGCTGGAGAGAAGTTAGAAGCTATGTTTGTTTGAGGCAATAAAAGTTTTATTTTTATATAATACTGCATTCCTCATTTGCAACAAACCTATCTTTGAAACATGGTGTCAGAAGTCTAACAAGACCCATTTACAACAACAACAAAAAACAGCTTGAGATTTTGGATTATGGAGCGAGGTTTGAAAGCCCCCCCATCACTGGATTTCACTGGGCCTAATCTGGCTCAAGCTTGGCAGAACTGGAAAGAGGAGTTTGAATTGTACCTGGATCTTGCCTTCACAAAAGAGGAAGAAAAGCAAAAGGTAAAGTTATTATATTATCTGATTGGAGAAAAGGGGCGAGAGATATGCAAAACTCTTGGGTTTAGTACAACTTCTACTCTGCAACAGCTAGTAAAAGGGCTGGATGATTACTGCATACCTAAACAAAATGAAACAATGGAACGATATCAATTCTTTATGAGGCAGCAGGGGTCTGAAGAGAGACTGGATGCTTATGTTACTGCACTAAGGACTTTGGCAACAACCTGTAATTTTGGGGCTATCACAGACTCCCTCATCAGAGACAGAATTGTCTGTGGGACCACAGACCAACATCTCCGTGAGAGGCTGTTGCGGGAGCCAGATTTAACACTGACTCATTGTTTGGAGATTGCTAGGGCAGCTGAAGCTACTAAAGAGAGGCTTAGGACATTAGAAGGCACCCATGAGGTGCAGGTGCATGCAGTCCAACACCAGTCAAGTCCGTATAATGAGCAGGGCCGGCAGCCTCAGAGACGACTGCCTAAAATACAGTGTATGTTCTGTGGGAAACAACACGGAAAGAGAAAAGAAAGGTGCCCAGCATATGGACAGAAGTGTAAAGGTTGTGGCAAACCCAACCATTTCCAAAGTCAGTGCAAGAGTGAGAAGAAACCTAATAGGCTGGCTGTGAGAACAATACAGAATGAAAGCGATGAGTCTGAAAACTGTGAGGATGTTTTAAGCCTCACTTTGGGTCCAGTGAATCATGATCTCCACATAGTGGGGAATACAGGGAAGAAGGTAACCTACCACACCACATTGTTTGCCACTATGTTGTTGAACAAACACCCAGTTCATTTCCAACTGGATTGTGGAACCACCTGCAATGTGCTGCCATTAGCTCTAATAGACAAGAAAACAGATCTGGAACCATGTGGCCAATTGCTCATTATGTACAATAGCAGTACCCTGACACCTGTGGGGAAGTGCAGGCTAAAGATTCGCAGTCCAAAGAATAATAGACTCTATCGCTTAGAGTTCATCATCGTGGAAGGGAATGCCCACAGACCACTGCTAGGAAGCAAAGCAGTCCAAGCTATGCAATTGATTCACGTGCAACATAAGAACATCCTGAATGCTGTACAAGCCAGTGAGCAGAACCAGTCCAGGATTTGGACTATGGAGAAAATACTGAAAGATTTTGGGGATGTTTTTGAAGGGGAAGGACATTTGGCAGGGAAATTGAAACTTGAGGTAAATCCTTCAGTAGAACCAGTAAAGATCCCTAAAAGGAGAGTTCCTATGGCACTGGCAGAACCACTGAAGAAGGAACTAGCAAGCCTTCAAAGCAAAGGCATAATTGCTCCAGTAGAGACTAGCACAGAATGGAACAGCAGTTTGGTCATTGTACGGAAACCCTCTGGAAAACTCCGTATTTGTATTGACCCTAAACCTTTAAATAAGGCATTAAAACACAGTCATTATCCCCTGCCAACCATTGATGATGTTCTATGTGACCTATCACGAGCCAAGGTTTTTTCAGTGTTTGATGTGAAAAATGGATTTTGGCACATAGAACTGGATAAGGAATCTAGCTACCTGACCACATTTGCAACCCCTTTTGGCAGATACCGCTGGTTACGAATGCCAATGGGCATCAGCCCTGCCCCAGAAGTGTTTCAACGCAGGTTGAATCAAGAGCTAGAGAACATCCCAGGCCTGAAGATAATTGCAGATGATATCCTAATTGTGGGAGAAGGAGATACGATAATAGAAGCAACAAGAGATCATGGCAAAAAGTTGTGCCATTTTCTGGAGAGGTGCAGAGAGAGGAACATCAAATTGAATCAGGATAAGGCCATATTAAGACTGAAAGAAGTACCTTACATTGGCCACCTGCTGACTGCAGATGGGTTGAAGGTGGACCCTGGAAAAGTTAAGGCAATCCGAGAGATGCCATGACCTGAGGATGTGAAAGGTGTGCAACGATTCTTAGGCATGGTAAACTACCTGGCGAAGTTTTGTAAAGGGTTAACAGCTGACTGTGAGCCACTCAGACAGTTGACACACAAAGAAGTAGAATGGGAATGGTCAGAGAGTCATCAGCAAGCATTTGATAAAATTAAGGATACTATATCCAAGACCCCTGTACTGAAGTACTACAGCCCAGGAGAACAGCTGGTCCTACAATGTGATGCCTCACAAAAGGGGCTTGGAGCGGCCCTTTTACAAAACAACAACCAATTGCTTTTGCCAGTAGAGCACTGTCAGAAACAGAGAGAGGTTATGCACAAATTGAAAAAGAACTGTTAGCTGTCCTTTTTGGGATGGAATGCTTCCACCAGCTCACTTTTGGACAGACAGTACATGTCCAATCGGATCACAAGCCACTGGAAACCATTGTGCGGAAACCATTATTGAGTGCCCCAAAGAGGCTTCAAAGGATGTTGATGAGATTGCAAAAGTATGATGTACAGATCCAATATCATCCAGGCAAGCACCTGGTAATGGCAGACACATTAAGCAGAGCATATCTCTCAGAGCCCAGTGAAGATGGTTCAGTTGAAAAGGACTTAGAGTCAATAAATATGCTGCAATCGACCCATTTCACGGCCACGCCTACAAGCAATACAGGAAGGCACAGAGCAGGATACCAACTTACAGATAGTTAAACGCATTGTCCTGGATGGTTGGCCAGAGACCAAACATCAGCTACCAGTGGAAGCTACACCCTATTTCTCAATGAGAGAGGAGCTCAGTGTGCAAGATGGAATTCTCTTTAGGGCAAACAGAGCTATCATCCCAGAGGCAATGCGCTTGGACATAATGAAAAGGATACACTCCTCACATATGGGAATTGAGAGCTGTCTGAGGAGAGCGAGAGAATGCGTATATTGGCCTGGCATGAATGATCAGCTGAAAACTTACATGGCACAATGTGAGATCTGCAATTCTCTAGGTGACAGACAGCAAAAAGAAACACTCCACCCACATGAGATTCCAAGGAGGCCTTGGGAAAAGGTAGGAGTAGACTTATTCAAGTTGCAAGACAAAGAATACCTCATAACGGTGGACTACTATTCCAATTTCTGGGAGATAGACTCCTTGCTAGATACCCAATCTCGAACAATTATCAGAAAGCTTAAAGGACACTTTGCCCATTATGGAATACCCGATGTTTTATTTTCAGACAATGGCCCTCAGTTTGTGTCTGAAGAATTTAGGGCCTTCAGAGCACAGTGGGAATTTGATCATCAGACATCGTCACCATGCCTGCCTTGACACCGGCCCTGGCTTCCTATGATAATCCGGGGTGCCGTAGGACACTTGACAAGAATAACACTTCAGGAGAACTAGGAGTAGAGTTTCAGCTAACCAAACTAGATTCTTGGAGAAGTCTTCCTTAGACAGGTGGAGTGCCATTGTTTGTGCCCCTTTCTATTTGAATGAATGTATTTGTTTCAGTGTGTGAGACTAAGGCAAGTACCAAGCAAGACATACACATTGGAGCCACAACAGAGTTCCTGGGTAGGAGCCAGTAGGGTTAGCAGAAAGAAGGTAACCCTGTGAACTATGAACCCAATCCTTGCTTACACTGAAATCTTTTCAAAACTCGCTTGCTCCTCCACCACCCCCTTCCCAAGTGAGAATTTTAGTAGTGATACTAGGATAAGAATGAATAGAAACCTGATGAGCAGAAGCCTCCTTCTGGCAGCAAACAGTGTTTACTCCATACAATTGAGGGGCTGCTGGGGTGCACCACTGGATCCGCTCCTGATGTGGCGGCCCTATCTGGCTCCACCTTACTCCAGTTCTGTGTGATGGACTTCTGAAGAGCAGAAGTCTATGTATATAGTGCTACACATGCATAAGTGTCTCCTCTTCAGAGATCCACATTCAATGGCCAGATTTTGTAGGTGGTGCCCTATTTTCCCTTAATCGTGTGGAGCCCTTTTCATATATATAATGCGACTGCAGAAAGAAGTCAACATTTATTACAATTTCTCCTGAAGGATTAGCAGCTGTGTAGCCCTCTCGTAGGATGTATGTCAGGGCTGGGGCCAGGATTATTTATGTCAGGGCGTTAAACCTTTTTCAGCCCGAGGGCCGAATTCCAGTTTGGAGAAGCTCTCAGGGGCCGCATTCATGCTGGGTGGGGCTGAAGGCAAAAAGGGCAGGAGCAAAAATAGCAACGACATCAACATATTTTGGCTTAAAGCTCTTACCACCAGTAACTAAGCCATAGGAGAGGCATGTCAGCCTTTTAGAATGGTGAAAAAATGGCACCTCAAAAGCCTGGAAACCACCCAGCAATAGTTGGTTGGGGGAGAGGGGTGTGGCCAGGGGAAGCGGGTGTGGCCTCCTGGGGAATCCTGGAGGACCGGATTTGATTCCTGGGCGTGAAATTCTGTACTCCTGTATTAAGGAGATGTTGCCAAAAATGACATTTCCATGGCAGCTTCTGTTATTCTCCTTCATAATGTAAAGCAACACAGTTGGATCCAGCTTACACATCCTTGGAGTAGACCCATTGAAATAAAACTCATAAGATGCTGATGTCAGGTATGGGATATGTTTTTCTACATGTCACAGGGGAGGATGCACCCCAAAGCTGCCATTTTCAATGGCATTCCCCTGGCGCATCTAGCTTGTAGACAACCTTCAAGAAAACTTTCCAAGCCCCTGTTTGACTTTGGAATCACCTCTGAGCAACCCACTGACCAAAGCAGATTTTTGTGTGCAGCCTTTTCCAGCTTCCTTTTTAGAGCATGCCAAAATATTTATGTAAATAGCTATTATTTGGCATTTAATCTCCCGCATTAACATTCCTTGATGTGGGGACTGTTCAGCACTGGAAATGAATGCGGTGTGCACAGTAACAGAAGGTGAAGGGAATGCTCAGCCATAATCCGTTTTATTCAGGGAATTATTTTTGCTGCCTCCCGCCTGTGCCTTTATTAACAAGGCCTTTGTTTGGAAGTTAGGTAACTTCCTTGCAAAGGGAGTTCTCGAGAGCCTTAGAGCCTTGATATTGTAGAAATGCCCTTTAATAACAACGCCCCTAACAGTGTGAACAGTTCCCCCTATTTTTGGAGTGTGCCGGGTATGCAAAGGCTTGTAAGTATTTGTGGCAGGCAGCCGCTTGCCATGTGAAATGGGGGCAAAATAGACAAAGCAGCAATCTGATGAAATATACTCTGCCTCTCGGTTTTAGAAGCAGCTGTGAAGCCCACCAACTTAGGTTGGGACTATGGTGCTGGGGGAGAGTTAACCGTCTCCACACTGCAGGGCAAGCATCAGGGACAGGGGGCACCTGCTGAGGCCTACATCCCAGCAGAACTGATGCTGGCTCTGGCTGTTTTTCCTCTTCCTTTTTGTTGTTACTTATTTACCTACCCTCTTAAAGTGCATAAAGAGTGACAAGGGTGAAGAGAAAGAAGAGATGCTGCTCTACCTGCCTCTGGGTGGCTGTGCATATTGGGGCCAGAGGGAGGGGGCAAGCCAATGAGCAGCAGTGGCGAGGGGTCAGGAATTCAGAAAGGGGGTGCCCCATTGAAGGCATCTTGCCCAAGGGCCTGCCAAGCCTTGCCCCGCCCTGTTTTCCAAATACAAATCACCCCCAAAGGTGTTCCTCCACAAGGGAAAGATTATGGGTAGCTTTCCCGAACACGGAAATAATGATGAGAGGAATTTACGTTGGGGAAATAGCACAAGAAGAAATGGTTAACTGCCCCCTCCCCTGGTGCCTTGGTCTCAATCCAATTCCTCCTCTCCCTCCCCTGTGGTTGCCTTCAAAAGAGAAAATAGACATGAGAGATCCAGTCACAAATCTATAACTTCTTGTAAATAGATAAATTTTGTGCCTCTGCCTCCAGACTAGCCAAAAACCACTGGTCACTGACCAAATACAAAAGAGGGCAGGGCTCCTGCAGCTTTAACTTTTGTGATGAAAAGGGAATTTCACCAGATGCTGCATACATACAAATGACACCTGCTGAAATTCCCTTTTCTATACAACTGTTAAAGACACAGGAGCCCTGTCTATCTTTTAATGTGATCACCCTATGCACTCTTCGTTTTGATCAGCTCTGAGCTCCAGCCCCCAATTTAGAGGGATCTGCCCACAGCTTGCCCGGTTACCAGAACTGTTATTTCAAGAACTGGCCACTCTTCACATTCTTCTGAACTTTGAGTATAGCTAGGGTGACCATATGGAAAAGTGGACAGGGCTCCTGTATCTTTAACAGTTATACTGAAAAAGGGAATTTCAGTAGGTGTCATTTGTATATATAGAGAACCAGGTGAAATTTCCTCTTCATCACCACAGTTAAAGCTGCAGGTGCCCTGCCCTCTTTTAAATCTGGTCACTCTAGTATAGCTCCTGCAGCTTTAACTGTTGTGATGAAGAAGGAATTTCACCAGGTTCTCCATATATACAAATGTCACCTGCTTAAATTCCCTTTTCTATGCAACTGTTAAAGATACAGGAACCCTGTCCTCCTTTTCATATGGTCACCCTAGTATAGCTGGAGCTCAGCTCTCCTTGTGAGCTGAGACTTAATAATTTAGAGAAGCAAAAACTCAGCTCCAGAATACACACACACACCACACAAAATTTTGGGATCAGTTTAGTTCATGGTATGACTTAAGGAAATATATGGAGGAAATGGGGATACAATGATTTACATTTTGAAAGTCCGCATCTTTGTATGTCAGTTTCACCGTACTTTGACTTTATAGTAAGGTAACAAACACACTATATGACATTTTCAGGGCTGGCCCTACTTTTAGGCAGAGTGATGTAGTCACCCCAGACAGCTGATTGGGTGTATCATGAAAGAGCCGCAAACTGCTAGCTATTAAATTTATCACTGTCATACTTTTATTGGCTAACAATGGGAGAGGTGCTTGTGGAATTATCTGCCTCTGTTGCCGAACCGACCTGACCAGCCTTGGACACTATGCACTTTGCCTTGGGGTGGGACATCATTTGCTGCCACCATGTCTGGCTCAGGCTACAAACTGCAGTGTATTTGCTCCATCACTCTACTTCTGCCATAATGATAGAATCCACATGGCAATAAACACTTTTATAGAACTGTATTTTTTTTTGTCATATGCCTTTGATGTCAGTGGCAGACTGTTAATTTGCTTGGGAAGATCAGGATTCCTCCTCGTTATCATCGCTAACACGTGCTTGTTTGGCAGAGACCCAGCAAGCAAGAAGACAGTGGCATCTACTGCTTGTCCTTTTTACCTTCTTTTGGGTGTGCTGGAATGAAAGGTATTTATTTATTTATTTATTTATTTATTTATTTATTTATTTATTACATTTCTATACCGCCCAATAGCCGGAGCTCTCTGGTAGATGAACAAGCAGCTTACAAATGATGAAGAAGAACAGCAAGTCTGGAGAGCATTTGTCAATGGGCCTTGACTGGGACATGGGCCCTTGAAGGCAGGAGCCCACCCTTGATGCAAGCCCTGACTGATGGCATTGCATTATTCCCCTTCTTGGCATTTGGATGTTTTCTAAAGGAGCACATTCCCAGCATTCCATCGCCTTCTCTCAAAATTTCCTCAATGAGTTCGACAAAAAACAAAAAACCCAGGGATGCAGATAGCAGCAGTTGATTCTTGGCGTCAAACTTCACACAATGCAAAAGCTCAACAGTCTCATCTCCTGACTTTGAAAGCAACTAAAGCAGCTAAAGAGAAGCTCCAGTTTTGATTGGATCAGTAATAATGGGAGAACAGGTTTCAAAACTGTTTTCCCCATCTGAATCCATCTCCAAACATCTAACAGCCCCACAGAAGAAAATAGTACGGACAAGATACAGGTACTTGTATTCTATTTTATTTTTTCTGTTCTGGGGTTGATATAGATCAGAGTACCAGTGTAGGGTGAAAGATCCCTCCCCTTGTACTATTGTTTTGATCAAAACTGGACCACCCCCACCCCCAGTGGCTATCTTAAAGTTTTAAAAATATGTCTGAAGACCCAATTCATCATGTATTATTTGGCTTTCAATAGCTGGAATTATCAGAGGTAAGGTGCAGCTTTGAGCCACAAGAGGTAAGATGCAACTTTCATTTCTTCCATATAAGTGGCTGTGGCTGCCATTTTGTCCTGAGGTGGGGTGGGGAAGGAGACTGGAACTCAGTGTGCTGTAACTAGGAACAATATTGCAGTGGATATAAAATCTGCCCATAACACCTGACACTATGGTCCAATGATGTCTCTCCTTCTTTCTGATGGCACACTTGCAGGAAGGGGTTAATGTATATTTGAGGCTTCATCTCCCCTTAAAAAACCCACAAGGAGCTGGTTTGGGAGTGGGGAGACAAAAGAGAAGGAAGCAATGCAAAATGGGATGAAGAGAAAGGCCTAGAGTAGTGGAGCCGGGGGCGCTGAGGGCTGAATTCCATTTTAGAAAAGCTCTTGGGAGCCACAAAGGGGTGGGGCTAACATAAAAAATACCAGCCTATTTTAGCTTAAAGCTCTTACTGCCAGTAACTAAGTCCTAGAGAGGCAGTTCAACCTTTTAGAATGGGGAAAATGCACAAAAGCTTGGGAACCACTAAACAGGTGGTGGTTGGAGGAAGGGGGCACAGCCCTCTGGGAGACCCTAGGAGGGCTACATTTGGCCCACAGGCCTGAGTGTTCTGCATCTTGCCTAGAGGAAAGGGACATGGGGACCCTGCTGGTGAAATTTCACAGGCCTTTCACAGTCGCATATAAAAACAAGTTCTTGGCTTCCACAGCTTGGTCATGCAATTTATTTATTTATTTATTTCATTTTTATACCGCCCAATGCAATGTGTCTTGCTGCCCTATGCTTATATAAGAAATTGAACTGGTTTCTCTTGAGTCCTTTCATCTTCACCCACTGTCAGAAATGGTCAGAATACCATTAAATAAAAGTATATTTATATCCTGTCTTTCTGTCAAAAATGGTGCTCAAGGAGGCTAACTCTAATAAAATACACATAAAAAGCTAACTTTGATTAAAACATAAAAATAATGCAATTAAAAGCACAACTGAAAATGCAATAATAGAAATAAACAACATCTAACTAGTTAACGCCCCTCCCCACCCCAACAACTAAGTAGCTTACATGCCAAAGACCTGCCTGAATAAAACTGTCTTTACTTGGTGGAAGGACAGCAAAGAGGGTGTCAGTCTAGCCTCTCTTGGCAGGGTGTTCCAGAGGCTGGGAGCAACCACTGAGAAGGCCTTCTTTTAAGTCCACACCAAATATGCTTTTGATGGTGATGGGAACCAGAGAAGACCTTCACGAAAGATCTTAACATCCAGACAGGTTCACATGGGAGAATGCAGTATTTCTAATAGCCTGGATCTCAAGTTGTATAGGGCTTAAGTGAATTAATAATACTATCTATTAATTAAATATAAAATCACCACCACCCTTTACACTAAGTTAAAGTTAAAAGAACAAATTCTGCCTGCAGACTTACAAACGAAAACCTACACTGGATATCTATTGAGGAAAATAGAAGCATATGGGAAGAAGGGATGACAAACAGCAGAAGGATGCTAGGATCTTCTGCTAATTTTATTTTGTCTATCTAAAATATTACAGCAACTGCTTATTTCTTTTAAAGATAAGTCAACCTATCCAGCATCCAGTGCTATTCTGAAAATACAACTTGGTTTTCAAAATAAAGGTACTTCTTCCTTGATTCCGTGCCTACAGGCAAACCAAGAAATGTCAGTTACACTCACCTCCTCCATGCATCTGACATAAATAGGGAAACCGCCATACATTCCCCAGTCCCACTGCATAAGATATGCAGGCAAATACAAACTGGAAGGGGTTGTCCCACAATGGCCTGGCCGTCTCCATTTCCGCTGTTTTGCACTGGACACACAGTAGAGTGTGCTTTGCCTTCACTCCTTCAGGTGTTCTTCAAGCCCTGCCGGAGATGCACTGCCAACCCAACTTGAAGGGGAACATGCTTGCCAATTGCCATGCAGGCTTTTTAATTGCTAATCTTATTAACAGGCACTTTGCAAAGTGGGAATGCTGGTTAGATAAATAAAGCGGAAAGCAAGCTGTAAAATAGGCATTCCAGACAAATCATTGTTCAGATTTCAACTTGCATTTCTGGGAAAGATCTGAAATTTGATAATTTAGTTTTGCCCCATGCTGGCCTTAACATCAAAAACATTTGGGGCTGCACAAGATTACTCTGTGACAAGCCCATGGGGTTTGGAAACTATTTGCACCTGTCAACATCTTGCACTTCATTAATTGTCGGGGGACAAAACAGTATGGGTTTAACGTACTTGCTACCTTCCAAATGTTTCATTTCATTTCTAAATCACCTTACTGATGACTGAATTCTTTTTTTCTTGACATACCCAAAACATTCCTGCAGGGCTTTTGGTCAGAGAGTGATTATAAAAGAGGAAAAACACAGTAAGCTATTGGGTAAAACACTGTGACTAAAATACGTTTTATTTTTTGAGAAGCACAGCTTTTAGGTTAGGTTGGGTCAGCCTTCTTCAACCTGGCACCCTCACAATGCATTGGGCTACAATTCCCATCACCCCCAGACAGGTCTTGGAAAGAAAAGCTTTTTCCAGTTTAGCTTGGTTCTCAAGGGGTACCTTAGGTAGATGCAGTTTTTTTGCAATTCTTGACTGGTGTGTGGGCTTAATGTTTACAGAAACACTTTAAGAAAGGATATGCATTTATTTATTAATAGAATTTATGATTGTGAAAGGCCTTAAGCAGTTATGAACGTTATGGGATTGACTTGTGGTATATACAGCTGGCTTGATCACTGCTGATTTACATTACATATGTGAACGTTTTATTTATTTTAAAAAATATTCAAAATATTTTTTAAAACGTAGCTGAAAAATATGTGAAGCCTTTAACTGTCGTATGCTCTGCTGCTGCTGCTGCTTTCTTATGTTTTCTCTAAGCTATTCTGTGTGGCGAAGGATGAGGAGCTGCTGGAAGCAGAGCCTGCTAAGGTACTTATCACTGGAGCATGCCATCCCACCATGGCCACAATGATGTTATATCCCTGTCATAAGGTTGGATCCAGACTTAGTCATCCTTACAGCCATTAAAATCAACGACACCTGAAATTAATAATTACTATCAAGGCTGAATAGCAGTTTTATTTTCATAACACCCCATACACATTATTAATCACTTGGAATTTAGCTAACATACACACACACTTGGACATTTCCACACCCCCATAGCTGTTAGGTGGACACGCACACTCTTGCTAGCTCACGTTACAGCACAAATACGGTTTACAGCGCAATCCTATACATGTCTATTCAGAAGTAGGTCCCATTGAATTCAATGGGGCTTACTCTTAGGTAAGTGGATATAGGATTGCAGCCATGTTTATTATTGGGTAGATCCAAAAGTTCACTTCCACATATGGAAGTGATTGGCTTCTCTATTGAAAATATGTAATGGTCTATAAAACATGAGTTTTTAAATAAATGATTAGACAATCTGTAAGATAACGACACTGCTAGCTTGTGTGCTAACAGACAAGCTTCTGCCTGAATGGAACATCAGATAAAGCAATGGAGAACAATTTAAGTTAAACATTTCCTTTCCCTCCATATAATCTAGTCTTAGGCTGCAATCCTATACTCATTTATCTGGGAGTAAGTTCCACAGAACTCAGTGGGATTTACTTCTGAGTATGGGATTGCTCTGCAGGTTAACTGGGTAGCCGATTTGGCCTGAATACCATGGGAAGAATGAGTGAGCCAAACAGATATGGTACAAAACATTTTCTATCCTGCAATTAAGATTAACACTTGTTGTAGGATGTGGGAGGCTCAAAGGTGCTTTTAAACTGCAATCCTATACCCAGTCCTAAGTGGAAGTAAGCCCTATTGAACTCAGTAGGGCTTGCTTCTAAGTAAATTTATATAGGACTGCACTGTTAGCGTCCTGTATGAAAACATCCCTTTCTTAACTTTATTCCACTGGCCCCCAGTATGTTCTACTACTCATGTTGGAGGGCAGAGGTTAAGTGTTGAAGGGCCTTGAAAAAACAGAGAGAAAACAACAGCATATATTGTCATAATTGGAGAAGAGTCCTGGGCTTTAGTTTACAGAGATCATCATCATGTACAGCTAAAGGAGTAGTAGTGATATCAACAAATTATGAAAGGAGTTATAGAACCTAGAAAGCTGCCTTATGTCAGATCAGACCATTGATTCATCTAGTTCTGCAATGTCTCCTTTCAGTGGTAGTAGTTCTTCAAGGTTTCAGCTTTACCTGGAGATACCAAGAATTTAATCTAGGGCCTTTTGCATGTGCTCTACCTAGAGATGAGAAGCCCCAGAAAAAAACAGGATTTTTTTTGGGGGGGGGGAGGGGAACCAGTTTTTCCCCAAGGACTGTTTTTGGGTCCATCCGCCCTCAAAAAAAATTTGGGGGGGAAATTGTAGTTTTGATTTTGAAAAAAAATCTTTAGACTTTAAGGCAAAGTATTTATATCGCCAAAAATGATTTCTAAAAGCTATGTAAGAAGAACACTTTTATAGAAAGACTAGAGATGTAAAATGTCTGGAAATAATGAAGCCGTGAGGGAAATGGTTTTTTAAATCCTCTCTGTAAGATTCCCAGCATAGTTTCATTTCCTATTATAATTATTGACCTAAAGTATATTTTACTGATAGACATTTATGCTCATTAGAGTCACCACAGTGCATTCTTGACAGTATATGTGCATTTTTGACATTTTGGGTTTTGTCCTATAGAGTCTTGTGTTTGGATTTGAGATGCAGTCTTGGGGCCAATTTCCCCATCTAAATTGCATGCCCACACATGCCAAGCTGCAGTTTTCCCTCAAATAGTCTTTACTTATTTGTCTGAATAAAGACTATGGGATTGGATCCAGACTTAGTCATACTTAAGAGTAGATTCATTGAAATCGATGGGACTTACATTAGTCATGACTACACGACCCATTGATTTTAATTGTTCCTCACCAAATATGACTAAGTCTGGATCTAATTCCATATGATCCTTTTTTATGACGATGCACCAAGAAAATGGGTATGTTCTTAAGTATACTGATGTATACACAATTTTAGAAAAATAACTAGTAAAGATAGGGAACATACTGGCTAGTTAAAGTATTACCATTCTGCACTTCTTCCAAGTCAATTAGTGACCAACCTGCCTGGTCACTGAGGTCATCCAAGGGCCTGCTCCTGGTGGTTCCACATCCATCCATCCTCCGATTGGAATCCACCAGGGAAAGAGCCTTCAGCATGGTGGTGCCCCTCCTGTGGAATTCCCTGCCTCTGGAGGTCAGGCAGGAGCCAACCTTGTACTCCTTTCAGCACCTCCTGAAAACATCTTTATTCCAAGAAGCCTTTCTTTAACATGCAGCCTTGGATTTCTGTTTTTGCTTCTTTTAAATTTTGTTTTAACTGTTTTATTCTGTTTTTATTTTCATTTTACCTTGTACACCGCTCTGAAATTTTTCAATGGAGAGCGGTATATAAATATTCTAAATAAATAAATAAATTTTTTAAAAATCAGGTGGTGTCCTGATATGCCAGCTGTTGATTCTATCACAGTTAAGAAAGGCAATGTAAAACATTTAATTTTACTCTGCGAGAAAACGTGCTTCAGTTTATAATCACGAAAGCTCCTTGAAAGAACAAGAAATGTTTTCCCCCTCACAACATCATATTACTATAAATGCATTCTGTTTACATTTTCATTTTACCTGCAGGCAAGGAACTAACACTGCCCTATTTCATAAAACAGCTCAGGGTTAATGCTAATGTGTTCTGGCCAAGAGAAGCAATTGTTCAATGTTATGTTTACCTGGTTTATGTTTACATTTCATAATCACATATGCCTTAATTCTGCACCCAGGAGTACTTTGTCATTAAATCAATGAGTTTGTCTGATTTTTTGAAGCAACAGATATGAAGTAGCACAAATACACACTGCTAAGTATTTCCATACTGTGTGTGCTGCTGTATGTAAGCTGTATTATCTGCCACTGGAAGACACCATTCTTATAAATGGCTATAAGGCAGAATTTTCATGGGATTGGATCCAAAGGTTCCCTTTCTCTGATGGGAGAACTTCCTCCTTGAGAAAGAAGGAACCTTTGGATCCAGCCCATGGAGGATAAGTGAATGAACAACATGGTTGGCCAGTTAGCCATGATAACTAAACAGATCCTCTATTTTCGAAGATAGTTTCTGAATATCAATCATCAGTGTGTGTGTGTTATTATCCCATCTTATCCCCACTCTTGCAAGGAACCCAAGGCAGCTTACACACTCCTCCTCTCCATATTATCCCCACAACAATCCTGTGAGGTAGATTAGGCTGAGTCAATGACAAGTCCAAAGTCACCCAGGGAGCTTTATGGTTGAGTGGGGACTAGAACCTCAATGTCCCAAGTTGCAGCCCAACACTCAAACCACTACACTAACACTGTAGATTTGAACTCTGCTTTAGTAGGCTTATAAAACCCTTGCTGGCCTTCCCTTCCCCAAGGGAAAAAACTTACATCGAGGCCCTGTGAGGGCTTTCCTTAGTGGCAAATGGCATATGAATACATAATTTCCCACTGGATTACTGAGTAGCCCCATGACATGCTCTCTATATAATTTCCTTCCCTGCCCTCAGTCTTGCTCTCTGCACCTGTTCTCTCTTTCCTATGGTATTTTGGGGGTGAAAAATGGTAACTGACAAGGAAGGCAGGGGAACAGAGGAGGTGAGGAAGCTGGAGGGCGAGGGAAGTTGGGCCGCTTGACTGTTCAAAGCAAACAGGTAAAATACCTATCAAATGTTTTACACCTATTTGACTTGAACAGTCAAGTAGCTTGATTGTTGGGCTGAGCAAATGGGTGTTCCCCCACCCCTGCTCATGTCCATACCGCCATCCTGACTCCTGCCCTCCCATTTTGAACTTCTGCCTATACAGCTTTGGCCAAAATATTCTGAATTTTGCAAAAATCAAGATACAGTTGCATAATCTTTCTATTGCAGTATGTCAAGAGTTATGAGAGATCAAAACATGTATATAGAATTAGATCCCACCAGGATATAAACTCTGCCAGGTTTGTAAATATAGTGCAGGTCAAGAGTTCTATTAGTTTAGATACAAATACAGCTCTCTAAGGGAGAAACATCAATGTGTATTTCCTGTAAAGAAACTGCATAGTCAAAGTAGAGTTTTCATTAAATGTCTTAATTAAGAACTTGATACCATGTATCATAAAAACAATTAAAATATATCATTACATAGGCCAGCAAATACACAGAATTTAAGAGGCTGGAATACAGGAATGAAGACTGGTTTTACAACTGGAGTTGCCTAAGAAATGACACAACCTCTCCAGGGTAAAATCTTCTACAAAGTTATTTCATTTGGTTTCATTTAGTCTGATGTCAACTTAGCAGTTTTGGAACAAATTATTTTTCATTCTACTATTCAACACTTACATTTAGAATGTGATATATATTGTTGGGACATATGAGCAAAATCCAGAAAGAATGCCCGCTGTGCATAACCATTCATTTAAGTGTGGTCTGCCAGATGTTTCTGTGCAAATTGGCAGTGAAATGAATAGAAGGTTGTAAAAGCTGCACCTAGTGATTTTTGCCTTACATGTGTAATATAATAAAGTACTTCTACTTAAGTATGAGTAAGTTCAATCGGATGAGTAAGACACAAATCTATTTTACTGGTTAATTCACATATGCCTATCAAATTTTCTTGCTTCTTAAAAATAGCAAACAGATTGGTTCCTTCCTTTGTAGTACAGAAACTATTGAAAATTGCTGAGCTTTTTATATAATAAATATGTGTTAATGAACAAATTACTATAGAACCAACTTGTTTTGATTTATTTTTTGCTGCTAGTACAACTGTAAAAGAAAAGCCATGTTTGGAAAGTATGTAAATTGCAGGGAATAAAATACTAAACCTTTCTACTTCACAAAGAACTGGCTTATCGTTTCCCAGGCAATGCACAAGGTAACTATTCAAAAAAGGCATAACAGAACGTGCCTTTTCTTTTGCTTTCAATTCTCAGTTATGGCTTCCTAATAATAAAACATACTTTAAAAAGAAAACAGGAAACAAACTCCTTGGAAAGTGTAAATTGCAACATACTGAAAAATAGATCCCTTTTTTCAAAACTCTGCATTTTCATATTGTAGCAGGTTCTTGACAAAACAGACGTTCTTCAGAACTTAATCATCTGGTTCATATCTAAAAAGAAATGAGAAAACAGATGTAAATAGAGAAATTATCTATTTCTTGAAATAAACAAGCAAAATGTTAAATTACTGTTATTTTAAAGCAGGACCTCTTTCATCCTGAGAACCAAATGCTATTTTGGAGAAGCTCTCAGAGGCCACAATCCAGTGGTGAGTGGAGCTGAGGGCAAGGCCAGAGGGCATAGCCAGAAACAAAAACTTTACCAGCATATTTTAGCTGAAACTCTTACTGCCAGTAACTAAGCATTAGAGGAAGCATTTCAACCTTTTAGAATAAGGAAAAGACTGCACAAAAGCCAGGAAATCACCAAATGATTGGTGCTTGGGAGAAAAAGGGGTAGAACCAGAGGAAGAGGGAGTGGCCCAGAGGGCCAAACTGGGGCCCTGGAAGGCCTGAAGTTCTGCACCCCTTTTAAAGACATTGTCAGTTATCTATAAATTATGAGGAATTCTGAAATGTTCTGGTAAAGTTTTCCCATTTGGGTACACTTACACAACCCTAGGATTTTTATTAACCCAAGCCAAGGTGTACATCTCAAATACTAATAATCTGAAACTTTTATTTGACCGTTACACTCCCACTTGGCAGTGTGTTTCCAATGAAACTGTACTGGAATAGAAAAGCACACTAGTTGTCCAGAGGATACCTGCTGGAGATACTCAACTTGCTAGCAGCTTGTCCTCTTTTACACAGATTTGAAGGAAGTGGGAAAGGGTACTGTTACTACATCACTTGACATATAGTAAGCTTTGCATGCCAAGGTAACTTAACACTTGGCTTCTGAAACAGCAGCTACCTGAGAGGTTTTTAAAATGTATGTAATATAGCATGAGGATCTGCTTCAGAAAGAAACAAGAATAAAATTTCACTGGGTAACTCATTGGACCTTAGACTCACTTTTCATTTACTAAAAGATTCTAGTGCTTGTGATTTTGCAGAAGCAAAGACATGCTGAGAGGACAAGTAGAAGAGTACCACTTACTTTGAAAGCTTCTTACGTAGTTCCTTTATCTGCTCATTCTTCTTGGACAGAATCTCTTTCATGTTACGGTAGGGAGCTGTTTGTTGGAATTTCTTTTCCAATTCCTGTTCATTTAGAATCACTAATTTATTTACTTGGTTTTTTTTAAAGCTAAACCAGAAACTATATGAACAACTCCCAACTTCAAAACGGATCAAGATACCAGTACCCAATTTCAAATGCTTGGCATTATAGAGTGTGCATAGCAAAACATTTTATGGAGCAATTTGTGTTGGATATTTAATCTTGTGTATATAATTATCTGACATATGCTTTAAGCTATTACTGGATATTTATGCCATGTCTGTTTCAATTTATACCTGTCAGACAATGTATCAGACATAAATGAGATTTACAGCATGATCCTATATATATGTCACTTCTAAGTAGACATGCTTGACTTCTACATCCTATAGAGCTCAACAGGGCTTACTCCAAAATAGTTAGGTGAAGGATTGCAGCCTTAACTCCCTTTTGTACTTTCACTTCAAAATTCCTTTACTTCATTGTGTAAGTCCAGAATCATTAAAAGCCCCTCATACCATATGATAAAAATACTAATTTTAATCAAATCTGTAAATTAAACTTTAAAAAAACCAAACATCCTCTTTCTTTCAAGAGCAGTGCAGCCAACTATTTAATTTTAATTATTTTTAGCTGTAAAATAACAAATAATATGGTATATCAAGTGATGGGTGAACTTACCCCGAGTAAATTCATTGTAACAAATTTGTCTATGTTAGTACAAGCTCTTATTCAGTGTATATGAGTTTTTGCATATGCACAATATTGTTGCATCTGGGGAGCTGTAGTCTGGAATTGCGTAGGATGGCATGACATCACGCATCACTACATTATGTGGCCCCTTTCTGATTGGTTGTTTTCATGTGGCCTGCCTGCATGATGATGTCATGTCTACTTGGTATAAGGATAGACCTGCACAGTCCTCCTCTTTGGAGCCAGAGTTGTGACAACACCTGAAGCTGCTAATGATATTGCTTCAAGTAAGTTTTTGGGGAGGATCTAGGTGGTAGGATGACTGAAATTTATGGGACGGGGAGAAATCAGTTTACTGCTTTACTGTGCATGCTCCAAAGCTCACAATCAATTGCAAACTTAGTAATGGATTGGTAATACATTGATCCAGGCATGCAACAAAAGTGAGAATTATGAATGGCCAAACTTTGACCAAGTTGACTAATTCCAAAGCTCAGCGGTATCTCTAGCTCTAACAATCTTTTATATTCTCCTTCACACAGAGCTCATGTATTTTACCAGTGCTTTTGCTACATGATTTAAAAGAAGGAATTAAAAGGAGATGATGATAGCCATAACTATAGCTATGCAACAGAATGAAAACTAACCTTTTCAGCCACAGCCAACTGGTCCTGAAGCTTAAGAAGGTCATGCTTTGTTGACACCAGATTATCTTCCAAGGATTTTTTGCTTGCAGTACTGTCTTGCAAAGTCTTTTCAAATTGGCACTTCAGATCAGCCATAGTATTTTCTATTTCACTAAGATCCTGAGTAGTGTTCACCTAAAGAAAATAAGAAAAAAAAAGAAAAAGAAAAAAACAAACGTATGTGAACACATTTTTTAAATGATGAAATGAAATAAATATATGGTTGTGGAATATATACTCATTTCTTCTAATTATCTTAAGATTCCAGATGTAAAAATACAATGTTTGTCACTTATACTGGAGATATTGGTTCAGACATATTTTATCTAGAGCAAGAGATGGATAATAAAAACAGTAGCATTATGTCATCATTATCTAAAAATTTAAGAGAAAACTTAGGCCATAGCTAGACCTAAGGTTTATCCCTGGATCGTCCAGGGGTCAAACCTGTTCATCTAGGTGACACACAGGGGATCCAGTGCTCAGGCAGGGGGGAACCCTGGATGATCCCAGGATAAACCTTAGGACTAGCTGTAGCCTAAGAGAGAATTGGTCAAACAACCTACTTAAAGTAATCTTTACTCTGAAAAGCAATGTAGAAACCCTTGGAATCCTTCATTTGTACTGTGTTGCTGTAGAACAGGGTTTCGATTTTCCTCCATGCTTATAAATGTACATTTAAAATATCAAAACAGATAGCTGTGTTAGTCCTTTACAGCAAAACATTTTTTTAAATAATCAAAACAGTTCCAGCAAGCGCTCCTTTGGAATACAGAATTTCTGGGTACTGGAATGATATATATGAAGATCATTGTTTGAGTTAATAAAATAGATTAATGTGTGTGTGCGTTATTGTGTTTCATTTTTTGGTTTTTATTCAATATGTTTGACTGCTCAATGTAACCATAGGCATTATAGGTGGAATGTACAATTAAGAATGAATATCTGTCTTTGATTAGTTTCTGAGTCATGAACTGTTGGCTTGACATTCATAACAGAGATAGAAACCACTTTGAGAAAAAAGATTAACCAGGAATTCAAGAAGGCATTCTGGTTACAGTTCAAAGACTGGATTCAACCACCATTACTCAAAGATCATTAAACAATTATCGCATGTGATATTACATTAGGATTCATTTTATTTAACATAAAAGAGATGGTGCTATAAAAAAACTTAAAAGTATAATCTAATCTAGTATTTTCAGTAGTTTTTAAAAGCATATTTTCTCTCCTGCTTGTTAGCAAAAATTTAAGAATATCCGCTGATAATCAATGTACCTACGAGTAATATATTATCTATGTAAAATTGCCTATGAGTAAGCCCTATTGAAAATACCAAAAGTTATGTCTAAGCATACAAAGGATTGGGCTGTTAAAGTTGCAATCATAAAGCCAGCATGGAATGAAGCATCATTGAAATCAGTAGGATTTACTTTTAAATAAACATGGAAAGAATGCCCTGGACGAGGGACAGTCTTAATTGTTTTTTTTTTTTAATGGACAATTGTAGATTCATCTTATGTAAATAGCTTAAGAAGAAGAGCAAATTAGTGAAATATTTAGAAAGGAACATTTAATTTGATCAGGGATATTGACAGTTTAAGATTATCCATTGCTACTGACTGTGGGGGGTAGAAGCATGGTTCTAGTTTTTTGAGTACGAAAAAACATGTAAAAATATTTTTGAAATTGTTATTGAAACGAAGGATACTTTAACTGAACAATGTATTAAATAATACATACCACAAATCATATTGGAAAGCAAACGAAAAAAAGAAATATAAATTAAAAACAGTAAAAAAAATTGTATAAAATAATATTTAAAACTTCATAAAATCAGGACGCATTATGAATGTTCATTTCCCAATGCTAATGTCATTAAAGCAGACAACTTGTTCTAGCTTGGTACTCCTTATTAATCAAATTTGGCTTTAAAACCACATTACATACTATTACATAGTCTAGAATACACCTGGTAAAATATATCCATCAGAAGGTTTATGAAAAGCTACTAAAATAATCTACATGGAGTTATTCTATCAAAACAGCGATACTTAATTGAAATGGTCTCAAAATATTAGCAGTTTTTTCTCCTAATTAGACAATAATTTTACTTTTTGATCTGCCTGAGCAATCTGTAGATCTTGCAGAGCCTTCTCCAACTTTAACTTCTCATCCAGTGCACTAGTTGCCTGCAACAGATTTGAAAATTAAAATCAGAACATATTTTAGCTAAGTGATTGATTGATTTGACTTGTACCCCACTTTTCTACCAAAAATGACACTCAAGGTGGCTTACAATCACTAATAAAACTTGATAAAAAATACAATAAGCAAATGCATCGAAACAATTAAAAACACAAATAAAAGTATACCAATTCTTCTGATACACATATATCAACATCAAATAAGCTTACCTGCACTTCTATTGTCTTTAATCTAGTTTTCAATTTTTCATTTTCTTCTTGGAGTCTTGCAATTTCCTGTAGGCAAATAAGAAGTTCTCATTACTATACCTCTCTGTACCTAAATAAATCGGCACTTCAGAATTTCTAGCATGTGGATGCATTTTTGAGACTACAAACATCATCACACAGGGGGAAATCACATTTCCTTACCGTCGCTTCTCCACCTGTGCGTTTGTCCCTCATTATTTCCTCTTTCGAAAGAGGAAGTAAACAACGTGCACCTGGCCCATTCAGTGGACCGTTTTGATTGTGCTGCTTCTCCTGCACACAGCAGGGGATAGCAGCAACTTCCGTCTCAAAAATAATTCGGATTTACTGGGGGTCTTCTTTTGTCATGCGAAGAAGGCTAGAAGGGGTGGGAGGCATGCGGGATACAGGCAACTTTGTGAATAGAACCTGCGATAATCTGTGAGTGCCCAGTAGCAAGCATGCAATAAAACGTTTGTTTGATGACGCCCTACAACAAGGGCAATCTTGAAAAAGATAATGGTTATCTACCACAGCAGTAGCAATTATTATCTATCTTAGATAATAGTTATCGAGTCATATGTGGGATTAACACAGTTACTAAGCTCTGATATATTTGATTCCCAGCTTCTTTGAAAGATCAGCATTCACAAATCTGCAGAAAAAAATTACACCAAGCCCAGAATTGGATCTCACGTTTTATCAATACTCCCTGCTTCACCATAACAAGACGTACATCAGAATGAAAAAACAGAAAGGAGCCCCGGCGGAGCCCTCTCTCCTGACAGGAGGTGGGATTGATCCACTGCCACAGCCGTCTCTTGAAAATAAGCACGTCTCCTCTGGTTGCTGCTCACCCAATGCAAAGGGACAGGTTATGGGGGTGTCATTCGGCTCTGATGTGTCCTTCGCCAGAGGCTGGATTGTGCACCCTGACACACGAGAACGTTCCTCCAAAGCCTCTCGCTTCTTAGATGGGGACGGTGCATGTTTCTCCATGCGCTGCCGCCTCAGAGACAAGAGGCTTTGGAATGGTCACCTCATGTGTCAGGGCATGCAATCCAGGCTCCGGTGAAGGACGTGTCAATGCCAAGCAATGTCTTCCCTGACAGGGGATCACATGTCTTGGCACCGATGCATCCTTTCCCGTCAGGGCTATGGCAACAGGGAAGTGGGCAGCTCTAGCAATGCCGCCCCCTTCCCTGTTGCCATGGCCTCAATGGGAAAGGACATGTCGACGTGGAGAGAACTTCTCTGCTGAGAGGGCATCAGTTGTCTCGACGGTCCCTCTTTTGTCTCCATCCAGTTTCAAAGCAGAGAGTGGGGAGAGCTGACGATAATAGATCTCCCCTCTCTCTCTGCCTCGAAACTAGATGGGGACAAAAGAGGTGCTCCTGAGACAAATGATACCCTCTCAGCGTCCACGTGTCTGCCCTCATCACCATAGCAACAGGGAAGGGGGCAGCTACAATGCCCCCCACTGCCCTATTCCAATGGAGGCACATGCAAGGATCTGAGCTGTTGCTGTGATGCGTGGGACGGATTCTTCTGTGTCGCATCCCATCCCCATTCACGAGAACAGAAGGGGAATCCTTTGCTGAGGCAGGTAGATGCTTGCGCGTCCAATTCCCCTGCCTCACCAAAGGATTCGCCTTCTTTTCTCGTGAATGGGGATGCGACGTGGAAGAATCCGTCCTGCCCATCACAGCAGCAGCTTGAATCTTTGCGCGCACACCCCGTGCCCCAATATCGGCAGATGGATTTCTCCTGCAGTTGGACGTTGCATGTTTCTGCCACTCTTGCTTCGCGACTCTGTTGGCAGGGAAAACAATCCACGGAGCCCACCACATGACACGATAACCAACGGTTGTACAGAAAAACAACTCTGCAAACCGTTGGTTATCTCCATAGGCTATTTTTTGGAAATAACCAACCGTGGTGTGGTTTTTGCTTGACAGATGACACGTTAGTCAACAGGGGACTACTTAATCAATGGTTGATTAAATAATCCACCACTGACTAATGTGTTGTCTGAACTGAGCCAATGACTTACTTATAAGTATGTACAACATCTTCCCCAATTGGTGCCCTCCAGATGTGTTGGACTACAACTCCCATCATTCACAGACAGCATGGGGCTTACAACCATCAGATTGCAAAGTAAAGGAAGTTACTAAGATAAAAGGGACATTTGCAAATCTTACGTACAGTTTTTACTCCTAATATTCTATCACATAAAAATATAGTAAAGTTGTTTTTCATCCCCAAAACAACTTAAGTAAGGGATAGGCAACTTCATATCCACAAGATGTTTTGGACTACAATTCCCAAAATTCCTGACCACTAGCCATGTTGCTGGGACTTATAGGAGATGTAGTCCAAAATATGTGGTGCTCACTAGGTTGCCTACCCGATGTAGGTCATTAACCATTTAAAATTACTGTATCGATTTAGGGTAACTTCTAATCAGAGCTCAAAATATTATGCATTGGTTCAGCTGAAACAACAATTAGCCACCATAAATATCAAAGACCCAAGTCTTACTTTGTTTAGCAATTCTGATGCTCCTTCATGCAATGGAGTAAGTTTAGGTTTAACCAGCTCTGGATTAGGCTAAAAATAAAAAAGTTACAAATAGAAAGGTTGCAAATGAATAGTGTATAATCAAACAATTTCTTTCTAACATTTACAGCACAATTTTCAGAAATAAGCCCCACTGAGTTCAATGGACTATAGGATTACATCTTTCCCATAGGAAGACTTGTTCATTTTTAACTAGCATACAAAGCAACAATCCCAAAATATGTAGTTGTTACTGAGCACTTCCCTCTCCATTTAGGCTGCCACTAAGTTCTTGCTAGTTTCCCAGCTCTCTGGAAGACTGAGCTAACATGTCCACTTTCTCCATCCTGCAGAGCAGGCTGCAAGCCACTTCCATAAGCTTTGCAGAAGGCAAAAGCAGCATGAGACTCTCTCATGTCTAGTGTCTACTCCAAGAACAACATAACATGATAAACTCCCCCTTCCCTGACTCTCTTGATGTGCTTAGAAGGAGCCCTCACTAGAGCTATAGGTAAGTAAATTCGTGGACATTTGTTAGTTATATAGGAAGAAATATAAAGACCTTTGGGGAAGAAATGTAATGGAATCTCAGATCTGAGAATCCCTGGCATAAGCGATAACTTACGGTACTACAACTTTTCCAGTTAAATATGGAGCCATAAAAATATCCCATAATTTTATTACACTATAAGGAAATCAAAGTATCACAAGCAAGTTGGCCATTTTTTTAGAAACAGACACATACCTTATTTGAAGATGTAAATTCTGACTTTTCAAACTCTGCAACTTGCTCTAATAAGTCCCTTAAAAAATAGCAAAAAACGTGTTAGTCGATTCATTCTATTGAACACCAAGTCAGATACTTCTGCATTCTACACAGAAATGAAAACAATTAGAAAATGGAAGATCTGGCTCTAGAGTCATATAGGAAAACTGTGCCAAGACAGAATCTTGTATAGTCAAGTCTCCATATGAAGACAAATACAGCCATTTTTTAGAAGAAAAATTACTTTTGAGACTAAGGTTGCAATCCTAAACACACTCAGAAAGTAACTGTCAATGGTTCTGCTTGGAAGTTAACAGTGGTCTTTGGTGGTAATTCATGGGCTAATGTTAATTGCTGGAATACAAGCTGCTTCCTATTTCCAGCAACAACCTATGAATGTGTGACATCTGAGCCTGGTTGTTTGTGGGTTAAATAATCCCAAGTTAACCGAAAACCAAACCATGGGTTTAACCCATAAACAAGCACAAGTGCAAGGGTTTGGATATCTAGTTTAAAAACTTATGAATGTGGGATTCAGGAAGCAGCTCCTGCACATGAATTAACCCACAAATTGCTACTGAACTCCGCCATTACATTTGAACAGATCCATTGAATTCAATGTCTGGGAAAATATGCTTAGGAATGTGCTATAATTCACCACTTACGAAAATACTGTAACGGGGCCAATAACACTTGTTAGAAAGACTATTAGTACGAGTACATTTTAAGTCAATATGACGTTCTCTTTATAATTGAAAATGCTTACCTATTTTCCAGCTCAGAAATGTCAGTTTGCAGTTTAAGATACCATTTCTCTGCTTGGGAAAAAATCTGACGCAGAAGTAATACATTGGTGTATGTTGTGTTAATAAGTTCGGATTCCACCTCGCTGTGTACTACAGTCTGTAAGCCATCCAGTATATCTGTCACTTCATCAATAGTGAATGTATCCTCCACAAGCCTACACAAGAGAGGTCCACAAAACAAGAACCATGTCAGAAATCCAAAATGTCACAAGTAGCAAAAGACCTTAAAGAGAATATGACTACTTTTATGGTGAGATAACTAGCAAACATCATTGTACTAGAACTACTTCTTAAAATCAAGCTTCTTAAACACATGGACCAGTATTCAGAGAAGACCATGCATGGGAGGTAAGTGCTTCTCTGTGAATACAGTGTTGGCAGCTCCCCAATGCCTCATGAGTTGCTGTTCCAGAGGACATCCCACTGACCACCACCACTGTCAGGGTGTAGCATTTCAGGGAGAGATGGGGCAGCTGCTGGGAGGGCAAGTTTAAAAGTACTCATGCATGCACAAGGCATTGTGTATAATACTCTGAATTCCAGTAATGACTAGCAAATCCAAGTTACAATGTTTGTATTTAAAAGTGATAAAATTTCTTATAAATTAAAAAAAACCCAGAACCCCCAACTTCATCCACATTTGCTGGCACATCTCCAGCCTAAGCTAAAATAACTGTTGCTACAGTCTTTGTTGGTACAGCTTCTAATTTTAAGCATTACATGGATGTAGGAAATAATGGCTTGAGGATGATTTCTTCTATTGACCCCATGCAAGTTTCAATTCATTATTTCATTCTCATAGTACCTGCTGTCCTTAAGGTCCTGAAAACAAGAGTCTACTGTTTTGAGGCGCAGGCCACGCTTAGAGCGTGCAAATCGCATGTAGTTGATCACTTCATTCTGGTGGTGGTCATTCAGACCCAGCTCAGCCTGCGGGTGGGTGGGGGAGAAACAAAACAAATTTGGATCTTCTGCTTGTTTATTCAGTGTTATACGTTTATTGGGAAAATACTTGTCTCAGAAAATAGATGTCCCACACAATCATTTTTTAAAAAACAACAACTCCCTATTAAAATTCATTGCTTGTAATTATAAACTACCTTTCTGGACCATGTCCACCAGTTTTAGGACTACTCTGCAAAGATGTACTCATTGAATCTTGCTTTCCATGAGAATGATTCTATTTATAGCAGCAGATGGGTCCATGTGCTTTTGATGGAGGAACAAGAACAGCTTTTTCCTAAAGCTTTTAAAACTTGATTTTGTTCTGACTTTTATACTGTTAGTTTTACTCTACCCTGTGCCTGTTTGGTGCATTCTCTTCCCCTCCTTATTGTTTTGATTAGAATGTACGCCTATGCGGCAAGGTCTTGCTATTTTATTGTTTTACTCTGTACAGCACCATGTACATTGATGGCGCTATATAAATAAATAATAATAATAATAATAATAATAATAAACAAATAAACAAAAAACTCAAGAATAATCAGGGATTCATTTGTGGTCATTTACTCCCAGATTCTCAAACTAGCTTGTTTGACGAATAAGGCATCAATCCTATGTCTACTTACTTAAAATGTTAAGATTTTGTGTATTGTGGATGGACACTTTTTATATTGTATTCTTTTTAAATTATGTTTTCATGGTGTTTATTTATTTGTATTATTGTGCTGGTCATTGTTTATACTGATTTTGTTTATTTGTTATATTTATTATGGATTTCTGTATTTGTGTATGTAAGTCGCCAGAAAACTTTTTTTGGGAGTGGGGGGCGAGGAGATGTAACACATACATTTAATACAGATAGCAATAATTAAAAGTAAGCCCTGTTGAGCTCTGTAGGACTTATTATTCCCAGTTAAATCTGCATAGAATCGAACTGAAGACCGCATCTCTCACCCCGCCCGCTCCATCCGTCGCTAATCTGCATGTTCAGAAATCGATACGTTAACGGCGGTACGAATCTGGCATTGAGCTAGAAGCCAAACTGTACCGCTGAAGGGTGGCGTGTACGACCAAAATGATGTTAAAACCCGGGCACAGCGCTGGGAGGCAAGGGAATGTCTGGGGTAACGTCGTACTACACGAAAGGGGACGGGGCGAGACAGGGAAACGGTTGAAGGGAAAGGTCGACGTGTGACTTTAACCGTCTATCACGAGCCCTCAATCATGAGGGGGTCTTAATTTCTAACCCGCCCCACAAATAAATGCCCAGGTAGGTTAGGCCTCTTTCAGGCGGGGAGGCGTCACTTTTTGGATAGGCAACACCAGACTCCCCCCCATGCTCCTTTCCCCGGGAAACCTGTGGCAATAGTTGCTAAAAGGAAGCGATGGAGGGCTGACAGGGTGAACTGGGGTGGCGCGTCCGTTGCTCACCATGACGAGCTGGCGGTGGTCCTAAGCGAAGAGGGGATGGTTTACAGGGCGACGGTTACCATGGTGACGAAATGAAAGCCTCGCGAGCGCCTTCTTTGAAATATCATTGGCTGAGGGAGAGCGCGCGCGCGCGCGCGCGACCGGAAGTGAAGTACCAGCCGTCGCGCGCGCGCTGGGAAACGGACGTTTGACTTTGAACGTCGCGCGGATGGGTTGTAGACTTTTTAAACGACAAAACGCTGAAAAGTTAGAGTGACCGTTCTGATGTGTGGAGATTGGAATTCCTGGTTACTTTCGACACTATTTCCCCCCCCCTTTCCTGCGGCGCTGCCTATAGGCAAGAATGGAGCAATCCGAGGCTTTAACGTAGTAGCTCTCATTGAGCGGCCCCAGTTCTGCTGAAGAAGTTAGAATATGTTTTAATATGGTTTTGTTGCTTTTGTTTTTATGTCTTACTGGTTTTATTTGAATTGTTGTTCACTGCCTTAACGACATTTTTAGAAAGGCAGTATATGAATATTTTAAATAATTAGAAACGAAGACAGAAGTGTTTGATCTAGTGTATGATCTTTCTAACTCGGGTATTATTTCGGGTTGACAATTGATAGTAAAAAATGGGGAAAAAATTGTGCACGTGCAAATCTATCATTATTCACTGTCCACGTTGTAGGTTTGTACAGTAGCCCTGCAATTACCCCCCATATAGGGCTGTGAAAGTAATAATTTAATTTTTTGGGTCACACAAGGTGGAGCATGGGTTGAATATGTCTTGTTGAAACATGGGTTGTGTTGTGTGAACACAGCTGCACTCACAAACCACAGTTAACCATGAAAAAAACCCACTTCATAAGCCCACAACAAACCGTGGGTTCTCTGTGGGTTGTTTACAGCTGGGTTTACACAACTTAAACCATGACTCAACCCTTACTCAAACTTGAATGTGGGTTCTCCTATGGTGTGAGTCCAGTCACTCTCATTAATAACCCCAGCATTTTTAATCCTAGCAACAATTTAGCACTTTTGTTCTTAATTTTGTGGTGTGTGGTGTTTAAAGTTTTAAAATTGCTTGAGTTCTAAATTGTAAGTTGCCTTGGGGACCCTTTGGGGGCTAAAAGGTGAATCAAATGATTTTATAAATAAATTATAAATAAAAAATTATACTTTCTCATAAATGCCTATCTAACATACTCTAAAGAGAACCAACAGAATCAGAAACTAACAACGGGGGTGGGGGCAGTCCAATCAAAGGTTGGGAAACTGTATGATTGTGAATATGCAGCCCTGAAATGAAAATAATCATACTTAGAATAGGCCCACTAAAATAAATGGAGCTTATGTTAGTCTTGGCCAACTTCAGTCCCACTGTGTTTAGTAGGGCCACAAGAATGAATCGGGTAATGTTTGACTGAGACAAACACAATTGGAAACAAGTGCACTGTACATAAGTGTGTGTGTGAGTGTGTGTGTGTGTGTGTGAGAGAGAGAGAGAGAGAGAGAGAGACACACACAGAGAGAGAAGGTGGGGATATGTTTTAGCACCCTATTATTGTGGCACATTCAGTTCTGTTACCAGGTAATGGGTAGAATGGCTGTAAACAGTGAACCCAAAAAAGAGAGTTACAGGTAAGTGGGTATGGGATTTCTTAATTCCCACTGATTTCTGTGGAGCTGAGATTACACCAGCTGCCTAAATCTTAGGCCTCAAGATAAATAGACCACTGATCCAGTTTCAATAAGCAATGTTTCCAACCCACCTTGCATTTTCTATATACTGTGGTAGTGCATAGCCTCTTTTCAAAGTTCATAAACCAGATGTCTCAAAGATAACCAGAAGTTATGTAGCACTGTTTCTTAGCAGAGATATGGGGCTAGTTTTCTCTATTTAACTCATTGCATTTGCATGTAATTGAAAGGTGCAAATGCCTCGCCTCCCCATGAACGCCTGTTAACCCTTAGGCAAAGTTTTGGTCCTTGTCATTGCCCTTCATGTGGCTATTTGTGTAGTGAAAAAAATGAAACTAACGTCAAAAATACACCCTGACCTCTAGAAACCACTTTCTGAATATCTGGATCTTACCTGAAATTGATAGCTTATACTAGAATATGCATTATTAGCACCACATGTAGCATTTCCTCTGATTTTTACTTAGTATGTATTAAACTATTTCTATACATTTTAACTAGAGCACATTTTCCACAAAATTTATCAGAGAACTTTTAAAAATCTATTATTGCCTTTTTTAAAAAAAAACACACACAACTTTCCTAAATCCTCAGAACAAATTTCATATTTTTGTATGACAATAACAAATACATCATTGCTTTAATTAAGTGTTTCTCAAACTATGGGTAAAGACCTACCAATGGGTCTCAGTGCTGCAGACTGCTCAGTGCCTCTTTGTTTGACCACCCTGTATCATGGCTACACCATGCACACTGCATAGTCAGGTGTCAGTGGGAGTTGGTTAGAGAGCAAAGCTAATATTTTTTTTTAATAATAAGTTCAAAAACTGGGAATAAAGAAGAAGGGAATATGAGGGGTAAGCTGTTATAGGAGGAAGTGGATGTAAAGGCACCAGGAGGGAGGAATGAATGAAACTGGCAGTTGGAGATAGGGTACAATTTGAAAGGAGAAGAAATGAGAGGAGATGGGTAAGAAGACTGTGAGGGAAGAAGAAGAAAAATGAAAGAAACAGTTTTCTCAACTTAGATCAGGGGTCCATAACCTTTTTGGGTAGCTATGTTTTGAGATAGTATCATGGGGCATTCTCACAAAATGGCTGCCATGAGGAGCTTGCTCATTCAAATGGCTGCCATAATAGCATAGCCAGTCACAAAACACTCATTGCTCAGAAGGCAAACTGGTGAGACAAATAGAAAAGTAACTTGCCCAAGAACCTAAGTACAAGACAAAGGTAGGGGTCTGAGCTCCAAAATACAAAACTGCTCTTTTGAACTCAAGTGGAGGTTTTGAACCGAAATAAAGGGCAACAATTTGAGTTGCAGCATGTCAATTTCACAGCTAATTTTTTCCTTTATAATAATCTTAAGAAGTAAAATTAAAATCAGAATCGGCAGGGATCTTGGTGGGCACCAAGAGCGGTGTCCGTGGGCGCACTGGGAGAAGTCAGCTACACTTAAGCAGTGAGAATTTTGGCCTTATTAGATATTCCAACTTGATGGCATTGAAATATTTCGACTTGATAAAACTGCCTTGATTGTTAAGTTTTCATGAAAGAATTAGATTAGCTAGTATCACAAATTCTTAGAGGTTTTTAGCCTATTTCTCAGGGTCTTTCAGAAGAAGCTGTAAAAACTCAGCATTCAGAGCAGAATTAAGAGGGCAGGTTAATTTTGCCTGGCTTGTGAGATTGCTCAAGCACCCACCTTCCCCTGCATCAGCTCTATCATGAGGCATCAGCTCCTATCAGCCCCTTCCCTTGCCCGGCCATACGTTATCCTTTGCCCCACTACCAGGCACCACTAAGCTCTGTCTCATCCCAGCAGGCTCCCTGGCTCTGCCCTCTACAGGTCAGGATCTGAGCCTGAGTAGCCTAGCAACCTTACATATCATCCGCTACTAATAAAAACTGACATTCACTTTAAATGATAGGACCATTTTTATTTAGTTCCTGAGTATAAAAAGCATCAAGAAACAGTCCATTACAAACACCATCTGCATCCTTACAAACATACAGACTTAAAAATACACACAAGTGATTATTTCCCTTGCATTAGATCAATTGAGATTTGGTGTCATTCCACCGTATATTTTGGCAGGTACAAAATCTCCAACTATTTTTTTAATTGAGGATTAATGAAACCACACTGTGATTCCAACCCAAAACAAAAGTTCAAGGCAACATCTTGCTGCTGGTGAATTTTGCTCTTTTACAGAGCCCCTGATTATTATTTTTGCATAATATCCAACTTTGGGTTAATGAACCATTTTTCAGTAATAACTACAAAAGTGTAAGAGGACATTATCACATTTTGGAAACCAAATAAAATTCTTCATGCAGGTAAATTTACCTGTGCAAAGGTGGGCTTACCTATGCCTATGGTAGTCCCCACTAGTAAATAAGTGTGTATCTGATGGTGCAGTGCAATCCTATGTATGTGAATTGTGTTCGTTGGGGCTTACTTCTTGGTAAGTGGTGCAAAGGATTTCAGCCTTATTTTAGTATCATACTTAAGACTGTAGGATGAACATTGTCCCCACTGAAGCATATATGGAGGGTTGAATCTGGGCTTAACCTTCTCTTGGCAGAAGGGCTTCTCTCATAGAAGGTGCCTTCCCTCCTACACCACAGGTCACCCCATTCAGCAGGGCCCTTTGACTCTCTGTAGCATTTTCAGGGGCAGCTGTGGGGAGGAGAGGGTGGGGAAGTCTAATTCTGCCAGCCCTTAACTCTGGATCGGACGCAAATAATGTAAAATGGATTGCTAAGGCTTTACACTGAGTTGAACTTTATGATTAATATCTCTTGCAATGGACCAACCAGCTACTCAAATTGACCAAGTTTGGCCAGGGTGATGGACTGAATTATTGTAGGCTTTCAGGACTACTTCCAGCTTTGATTTCCAGCAACCATAGCTTTATAATCAGCAATCTTCCATCTTGTAAATAAGGAACTTTTTGGGTTACACTTTTTGAGGGACATACTTGTTTCAGACACATCATTTACTTTTTGATCTGTATATATTTTGGGTATGTTCAGGCTAGGAATGAGTGGGACCAGTAGATTCCATTCCAAAATGTTTAGATAGAGTCTTCCAAAATTCTAGAGCAGGTTGTATCATCTGGAATGGGACTCTCTACTCATGATCGAAGGATTGCAATAGTGCTTGTACTCTGCATGCCATAGGGACCATGTTAGGACTCACCTTGTCTGCTATGAGCCCTCTAGTGCACTTGGTTATATTGTTACCCACTCAGAGCACTACAGGGCTCAGGGTTTATGAGGGAAGTTCTAGCATGGTCAAAGGGGTCTTCCCCAAACCACACTAGGTCTTGCCCTTTTGTGCTCCGAGGCCTTAGGAAACTCAGAGCATCTCCACCGCTTTGATGCACTGGAGGCTTCCAGACATGGGAGATGAGCATTGCATAGCTAACAATGTTCTGGACCAGGCTATACTCACCTCCCATGAAAGAACTAAGTCCTACAACCGCCCCAAAAACACATCTGCTCCAACCTGGCCCAGAGTCTAATAGAACTCCCTCTACCCCATTCTTTCCCCCCAAAATTGACAGTCACTATTTAGGCTCCACTTCCTGTTTATTTACATGAAAGTACTCATTTAGTTAATTTAAAAATTATATTGTGTTATCAATATTAAGGCAGCTAATACTGTTATAAAATGTATAAACAAACATTTCAATTAATTTTATAAATTAAAATTTATTACTTCAGGAAGAAAGTACAAACCTTCCTGCAATTGCCCTTTCCCCAGCTACTGTGTTGGTCTCCATTATTTTGATATTTGGCTGAAGCCTATGTTGTGGAAAGAAATCCATTTACCATATCCATATTGCTAATGCCTTCTGCTACATTTCTTTTTTTGGAGTTGGTGGGGGAGAGGTCAATGAGTGTTTCTGGTCTTATGGAATCCTGATCATGATGTCATCTCATATTAGACATAGGACGCTGCATCAAAGCTTTTGAAGAACGTGCAAGCATTAGTGCATGTGTGTAAATTCAGTGTTACTGGGGGTGGGTGGGGTGGCACCATACCTGAGCCTGGAGTTCTGAGATGAGGAACCACACAGGTCTGGGAAACGGGCAAAGGTTAGTACTGATGTTAGGGGCAAAATAAAATGAAATGAAGTAAGGATTGCTGGTGCAGATATATTATGTAATGAAAACACAACGGCATCACTGCAATCCTATATTCACTTACTTGGGAGTAAGCCCAGCTGAACTCAATGGGCCTTATTTCTGAGTAGACATGCATAGGATTGCACTGTATATTTTTGATAATAAGATTTGGTAGTTAAGCATTCCTATTTTATGCTGGTTAGTGCTCAATGAGTACCACAAAGCAAAGATTCTTTCGGTTGGATCTAGAGAAGTGTCCCCTTTGGGAAGAAGTGTGCGCCTCTGATGGAGAAAACTCCTCCATGGGGGAAGCATCTTCAGATCCAGCCCTTTGGGTTTTGAAAAGGTAATAATCTGAAATCAAACCTTTAAAGTAAAATACAAATAGAATATATATATATATATATATATATATATATATATATATATATATATAATTTTAAACCATAAAATGTGATGTTTAACATTTGACAACATCCCTTTCATATTAATTCGAACTGTAAAACAAAAACACATTTGAAAAAATTAGCTAACACCACAGCAAAAATAGATCAGAAAACCACAGCTCAAATATTAAGTGGATTTCAGTGCACAACCCATTTGATATTGCACAGTCCATGGCAAACAGTATTTCAGCTTTTAACATTATATTATTGCTGCTCAATTCAAAAGAAAATATACTCCTAGCACTTAAATAAGAATGCCACTCAGGAATCAAATGGCAAATGCGCAAATTATGTAATATTGCTTCTGTGCTATCTACTTCTTAACTGTGTCACGCAACCCACAGATCTGTTTGGGACTACGCCGGCACTCTATAAGGGGTGGTGATACTGTACCTTGTAGAAGTACCACACTCAAATCCCCACTGTGCTAGCAGAGCCCAAATCTGGTATATACCCAAACCTGCACAGGTATTACATAGCAATACCATGCAACTAATAAGCCCCCAACCTTATGTGATATAGCCTTCACTGATAGAACAAGTACACAGAGGGGATGGGAAGCAAAATGGTAGCTGGCATTGTGCTGGATGCTCCACCTGCTAAAAGGTATTAGGGATGGCAGGAGTTGAGTTACTACAGCTCTGTGCTAGAACAACCTCCCTTCCTGATATCATTTAGCACCTTTTTGCTACGAGGAATTAGAGCATCTTTTTTCTACTTCCAACCATGAATCACTGGTTTTAGGAACTGCCAGAATATTTTCTTTTTTTGGGAAAAAAACTTTTAAAACCTTTTGTTGGTCTTGTAACTCAATGCTTCTACAGCAGCCTTCCCCCAACCTAGTGCCTTCCAGATGTTTTGGACTACACCTCCCAGAATTTTTGACCTTTAGCCACGCTGATGGGAGTTGAAGTCCAAAACCTCTGGAGGGCACCAGGTTGAGGAAGATTGTTCTAGAGAG